>NC_058133.1:273022119-273038872 GCF_016433145.1 Gracilinanus agilis | reverse complement strand
TGAGAGAGAGAGAGAGAGAGAGAGAGAGAGAGAGAGAGAGAGAGAGAAGGAAGGAAAGGAAGGGAGAGAGGGAGGGTGAAGGGGAAGAAGTGAGGAAGGAAGGAAAAGAATAGGTCAAAGCTCATCAATAGTTGTTTTAGTACCATAAATAGCCTATTTACCCTTCTACCCAGAGAGTGATAGGGAGATTGAGTCTCAAAAAAACCAAACCCAGAAATAAGCAAACAAAAAATTGCAGTCCACTAAGTGTCTACTCTTTACCCCTACCATCTTTTCCAGATAAAATGGTGTTTAGTCATATTTTGCCCATAATACATGTGTAAAATTGGTCTTTCCAGCCTATTCTCTATCCAGTTTTATCTTTTTTAGATTAAGCCTAGGGTTCAAGATCTTTTGGGATCCTTATTGTCATCAAAGGCATGAGTTATCCCTCCCCCAACTTTGTGTTAGATGTCATTGTGATGGCATACCTTTATCCAAATCAATGCTAATAATGTCAGCTAAAACCAGGTCCCACACAGAGCTGGGGGGAGTCATCAATCACTCTTTTTCAAAATGATACCAAACTATTAATGGCAACTGTGGCAAACTATTAAAGGCTGTCCAGCTGTGAATCTTGGCTACATCATTGTCTAGTACATTCTCACCGTCTTTTACCCAGGAATAGCATGAGAGATTTTGTCAGATGCTTTTTAAAAATCTAGGTAAACAACATATATAGCATTTCCCAGAGTGACCCAGGTGATAGCACTGCCAAAAAGGAAATAAGTTTTATCTTGCATGACTATTATTTTTTTTAACCCTTTACCTTTCGTCTTAGAATCAATACTGTCTATGGGTTCAAGGCAGAAAAGTGGAAAGGGCTAGGCAATGGGGGTTAAGTGACTCTCCCAGGGTCACACGGCTAGGAAGTGCCTGAGTCTAGATTTGAAACCAGGACCTCTCATTTCTAGGTCTGGCAATTAATCCACTGAGCCACCCAGCTGCCCCCTTGTATGATCTATTATTGATGGTGTGATTTTTTCACCCTTACAATGGGGAAGGGGATAAGCATTCAAATAGTACTTGCTATATGCCAGGAACTATGCTAAGGGTTTTACAAATATTACCTCATCTGATCCTCACAATAGCACTAGGATCTAGGAATTATTATCATTCCCATTTTACAGTTGAGGAAACTAAGGCATTCAGAGATTAGGTTACTTGCCTGGGATTATACAACTAGTAAATGTCTGGGGCTGGATTTGAACTCAGGTCTTCCTGGCTCCAGGCTCAGGATGCTATCCACAGCACCACCTAGCTCGCCTTATCGATGAAATCTTGCTGGTCCTTTGGGATCACCACTTCCTTTTCCAGATGTTCACGATCTCTTTATTACCATGTTCTAGATTTTTATTCAGAACCCAAGTTTCACCTCACTTTTTTGTTTGTAGACTCCATTTTTATAGGAGGTAGTTCATAGGGGCCTGATAACTTGAACTCTTCAGGGGCAGCTAGATGCTCTTTTTCTGTCTCCTCACACTTACCTTGGGTTTCAGCTCCATAGTAGACATTTTTGTTCTGTCCTTTCTAGTCCAAAAATAATTCTCCTTGACAAAGAATACAGAAACAAAATGGGAGGTAAGCAGTCCTGCCTGTGAGCATGTACCCAAGTGGTGATTCTGTCCCTTCTTAGATCTTCCTGCTCCCAAAGAACTAACATATAGTCTTCTCTTCTGTCAAACGAGCAACTTGGATTAGATAGATGGTCTCTTTGGCTGCTCCCAGCCCCAACATTCTTCTGTGTATTAACACTCTAACCACCTCAGCAGGTGGACTAAACTAGATTGAGGCTAATCAGCAGGTCTCGAGTCTGTCAGTGAGTTAGAGGATGTCTACTCCAAGCATGCAAAGACTTCCTCTGGCAAAAGGGGCAGATGAGAACAGTTTGTTCCAACAGCCATGAAGGCAGTGAAAGCATGCATTGTGGAGTGTTTAGCGCTTGGGGAGACTTCCAAGAAGCCAAAGTTATCCACTACATCTTGAGTCATCACTAATTGGCTTGACTTTTTGTCTTGCCACTGGACTTCCATGACTCTAGAAGAGAAAAGGCGGCCAATCACTTCGCACAGCTCTGCTTCTCTTAAGTGCAATTTGAGCATGAGTAAAAAAATATCACCCAATGGTGCCATTTTAGTACAGAGGACACCTGCCCACCAACCAATGTTGTTCCATGTTCTATGTTCCAAATCCATCTCCAATTCTGACATTCTACAATCTAAGGCTCCTTCTAGCATTAATCTTTTATGTTCTAAGGTCCTGTCTAGTCCTGACATTCTATGTTCTGTGTTGGATTCAGCTTAACAATGATAGCTTAAACTTCGTCATTATTTACCCATCAGTCAATCCCATCAATAAGCATTTATTTAGCACCTTCTAAGTGCTGGTTACTGGCATAGAGATAATACAAAGATGAAAACAAAGTCATCTTTCTCCTCAAGAAGCTTGGATTCTATCAGGGAAGGCTACATGTCCCTATAGAGGTCTACTGGAAATATATACAAAGTCAATGCTAAGTTAGCGGCAGGAATAGCTAGGTGGCTCAGTGGATAGATGCCAGGCCTGGAGACAGGAGTTCCTGGGTTCAAATCTGGGCAAGTCACTTAAACCCAATTGCTTAGCCTTTACCACCCTTCTGTCTTGGAACCGATACTTAGTATTGATTCTAAGATGGAAGGTAAGGGTTTAAAAAAAAATAGAGGGGATACTAGCATCTGGGAGGATCAAGAAGGCTTCATGTAAAAGCTGGAGCTAGTGATGAACTTTCAAGGAATTGAGGAGCTCTAAGAGGTGCAGGTTAGAAGGAAATCTGTTCCCAGCATGAGGGACAGCCTGTTCGAGCCATGCTGGGAGGGGATGGAGTGTCATGTGTGAGGCCGGAGAGCCAATTTGGCTGGAGTACAGAGTAAGTGAAGGGAGTCAGGTGTAATTAACCTGGAAAAGGATGGTTGGAGGCGGATTGTGAAGGTCTTTACTTTCCATAGAGAGGAGAGTAAATTTTATTCAAGATGTCATTGGAAGGCATAGAAGTTTCTTTCATGGGAGTGACATGGTCAAACCTGTATCAGAGAAAATTTAATTATTTAAGAATATCTCTTCAGCAGATATGGAAGATGGATTGGAGAGGAGAGGGACTGGGAGTGGTGAGAAGAGGAACCCAATTTGGATGCTGTTGCACTAGTCCAGTTGAGGGAAGTGATGAGGATCTGAAGTAGGACTTAATAAATAGCTGTGTGATCTTGGTTGAATCTTTTCCCCTCTCTAATTGATTTCTGCAGGTCATGCAGAAAATCAGTGGCAGAGTCAGGACCAGCACCTAGTATTTCCTGATTCTGAATACTGAGCCACTCCAAGCCCACTAGATGACCCAGTAGCCAATGTGACTGGAGTTCAAATCCAGCCTTAGACATTTACTAGCTGTGTGACTGAGCACCTCACCTCTGACTGCCTCAGTTTCCTCATCTATAAAATGTGAATAATAATAGCATCTACCTCCCAGGGTTGTTGTGAGGATCAAATGAGATAATAATTGTAACATCCGTCTCACAAGTGCCTGGCACATAGTAGGTGTTATAGAAATGTTTGTTACGATTATTGTTGTTGTCATTCTTTTTGATGGTTGTTCTTTCCATTTATGTTGCTGTAGTCATTTTTTCTGTTGTTTTCTTGGTTCTTTATTTCACATTCCATCACTTGATGAAAAGACTTTCCATGCTTCTCTTTGGGCATCATGGTCATCGTTTCTTACAGCACAGTAATCTTCCCTGTTTATTATTACAATATCATGCCCTAGTGAATGGCAAAGGTTCTCAGTCAAGTCCTGACTCAGCCATTTACTGTGTGACCTTGGGCAGGATAACTATTGGCTTTAGTTTTTGGCTCATCCATAAAATGAGGATCTCTAAGGGTCCCTTCCAGCTCTCAGTCTTTTATTCTACTTCTCTTACAATGGAAGGAGAAAAGGAGACAAAATGGCAAATTCAAGTCAACTCACTGCCAGTGCTGATTCTTCAGTGAATCTTTTCTCTTTCTCCCAGCCTAGGTCAATGGGTTGTTTTGGCCATCTTCCTGCTTCATCCTTCTTTATTTTCTTCCTGTGGTAGTCAATCAAAGAGTACTAATTAAAGGGTAGCTAGGTAGCTCGCTCAGTGGATAGAGCACTGAACCTAGAGTTAGGAAGTTGTTGTTCAGTTGTTTTAGTCATATCCAGCTGTTTGAGATTCACTCAGTAATTTCTTGGCAAAGATACTAGAGTGGTTTGCCATTTCCTTCTCCAGTTAATTTTATAGATGAGGAAATTGAGGCAAACAGAGTGAAGTAACTAGCCCAGGGTCACATAGTATTGGGGAAAACCTGAATTCCAATCCAGCTTCAGTCACTTACTAGCCCTGTGACTTGAGCATGCCACTTAACTTCTGTCTGCCACAGTTTCCTCATCTGTAAAATGGGGATAAATAATAATAACACCTACTTCCCAAGACAGAAAAGTGGTAAGGCTAGGCAATGGGGGCTAAGTGACTTGCCTAGAGTCACAACAACGAGGATGTATCTGAAGTCAAATTTGAACCCAGGACCTCCCTTCTTTATGTTTGGTTCTCAATCCACTGAGCCACTCAGCTACCCCCTCTACCATTTACTTTTGGGATGTCCTTGGGCAAGCCACCTCATCTCTCTCTGGGACCTAGTTTCCACTGTAAGATGAGGAGAGTGATGATATAAAATGAGGATTGGCTGGCCTCTAAGACTTTCCAGTTCTGAATCTAGGAATCTCTGTTCACCAGGGTTACTGATCCTCTTAGTCTGCAGGCAGAGGGTAGCCCAGAGGCAAGGTCATCATGAAAGTCACTGCCTTGGAGCATCTCCTTCTAAGAGCCACCTGATTTCTGATTTCTCAGTGGTTAGTTTGGCATTATGGCTTAGTGGATAAAGAGACAAGTTGCAGATCTAGAAGGCCCTGGGTTCTTTTCGCCTTCTAATAATAGGCCACTGCTCTAGACAATTCTCTAAGACTAAGTTGCAGGATCTGCTTTGATAGAGGGAGCTTCTTCCTCCAAAAGGAATTTTGTTCTTGTTTAGTCATGTCTGCCTCTTTGTGACCTTCAATTGGGGTTTTCTAGGCAAAGGTCCTGGAGTGATTTGCCATTTCCTTCTCCAGCTCTTTTGACAGATGAGGAAACTGAGGCTAACATGGTGAAGTGACTTTCCCAGGGTCACCCAATTAGTCAATGTCTGAGACCTGATTCTTAACTAACAAGCTGTGTAAAGCTATAACACATTTATCTTCCTTTTCCTCATCAGTCCAGGGAGATAATTTGCTTATTTTTCCCCGGAAAAGGTTGTGAAAATCAGATAAAATGATGGATGGGAAAGGGATTAGGAAGAAGCATGCACTGCTCTATAAATGCAGGAGAATTTTATTAGGCACGTAAGGAATTCTCTAGGAGTAGTAGGGAGCACAGTGAACCACCCCTTCTCCCTACTTCCTCACAGGCAGGGTGGTCCAATGGAAAGGGTACTGCTTCTGGAGTCTCAGAGGGCCTGGCTTCATATCTCTCCATTTAAAGCCGAAGTCATTTAACTCAACTGATTGTCAGGTCCCCTCCCTCATCTGTAAAATGAAGGGGTTGGACTAGATGGCCTGTGAGATCCTTTCCAGCTCCAAATTTATGATCCCTCAGCCAGAGTCAGCTAGCCTCTGGAGAGCCTCATCCTGTGAAGGATCAGTGATAGCGGTCACCTTTGAAGGACACCACCTGGCTCAGCATTTCCTCAGCAAAATGATGAAGTCGTACAAAATGTGCCCTTTGGCTTTCTCTATCAATGGCCATCTCCCTACCCCACTCAATCCAATTTGACAAGCAACTGCATCTGTGAAATGCCTACTGCTGTGGGGGGCACTGGGCTGGCTTCTGGAGATCCTAAGATAAAGATCAAAGAGTTCCTGCCCCCAACTAGCATACGTTCTACTAAGGAAACAACATGTTCCTTGAAAAGAAAATACCAAGTATATCCAAAGGAATTTCTGGGAGGAAACTTCCCATAGTGAAGGAGGAAGGGAACTTTTATTTAGGTAGTCTGCAGTAGGGAACCTCTGGGGCTGGAGATAGCCACAGACCAATAGATTGTCACTCCCAACACAGAATCAATGAATTAATTTGATTATTAATCCCCAAGTCAGTGTTGGGATTAGAGGGTAGGGGGCTCAGTCGGCCAGATGATAAATGAGTTCCCTGTCCTGCCTGGTAGTCAAGGCAGGCATGCAGCCTGATTGGGGTTCTAGAGGGGTGAGCAATGTTTGTGATCTACATGCTGGGAAGTAAAGGTTGCCATTTCCTTCTCCAGCACTTTTGACAGATGAGGAAACTGAGGCTAACAGAATGAAGTGACTTGCCCAGGGTCACACAGTCAGTAAGTGTCTGAGGCCAGATATGACTCCAATAACCCTTCAGTTATTGGTCAGGTCAGCTCTGTACCACCACTGGAGTCAGGAATTCCTGAGTTCAAACTCAGGTTAAGTCACTTCACCCTCTTGGCCTCAGTTTCTTCATCTGTAAAATGAACTGGGGAAAGAAATGGCAAATAACTCCAATTCCAGTATATTTGTCAAGAAAATCCCATAGACAGCATTGGTATGCTATGGTCCAAGGGATCACAAAGAGTCAACATGACTGAACATTACCACCAACAAAACATGGCCATCTCTTGCTTCCTCACCTTTCCACAGGCCATCTCTTATACCTGGAATGTCCTCCTTCTTCATCTCAACCTTTTGGGATCCCCAGCTCTTTACTCAGTTCATGTGACCACCACTTGCACCTTTCTGAAGTCTCCAAGTAGTTACAACTTTCTGCAACTCCTAGGTCAAAATGATTTTATATCTCCTTTGCATGTTATTATTCAGTCACAGCTGACTCTTTTTGACCCCATTTGGGGCTTTTCTTGGTAAAGATCTTGGAGTGGTTTGCCATTTGCTTTTTCAGCTCATTTTACAGGTGAGGAAACTGAGGCAAACAGGGTGAAGTGACTTGCCCAAGGTCACACAGTTTGTGAAATTAGATTAGAAATCAGGTATTCCTGAATCTCAGCCAAGGGCTCTATCCACTGTTCCACCTATTTTCCCTATATACTCCTTTGCATATATTTTGTATCTATGTCTCCTGGACAGGTGTGGTTTCCCCCAGTAGCATGTGAACTCCTAGAGCCCAGGAATTGTATTGGGTTTCTATCCCCACAGCCTCAGCCAGTTGAATTCCCTCAGGGGCCCTGATCTCCAATTGCTGCCCTGAGGGACAACTGCTTGTTTAAGTGAAAAGAAGGCTGAAGTCCAGGAACCTGGCCTCTAAATAGATGTCCTTTCCTTTCCTGAGCCTCTGCTCCATTTCTCTGGGGAAAAAATGGACTAGATGAACTTTCTTTCTGCTCAGTGGCTTCCAGGAGTAGCTAGGAAACACTGTTTGGCATTCAAAGCCTTTCACACCTAGCCTGTGTTGACATGGAATCTAGAGACTCCAAACTTGTAGTCTAATAAGATCTGATGAACCCAAAGTTTTAGGACTAGCTTGTAAGTTGGAGACCCCAAAGCTTGAACTTGTTCCCTGTTCCCCTGAGAATCCACCCTGAAGGGAATCATTGAGGGGTTTCTTGGCAAAGACACTGGAGTGATTACCTTCTCCTTTTCATTCAACAAATGAGGAAATTGAAGTCAACAGGGAGAAGTGACTTGCTCAGGGTCACACAGTCAAGTGTCTGAGGCTGGATTTGAACTAAGGTCTTCCTGATGCTAGCCTGGCACTCTCTCCACTGCCCCAAACCTCTCTAGCAGGACAGTTCAAAAGCCTTGGCTTTGCAGTACTCAGCTTTCCTAGGAGTCCAAGTCTTCCAGCCTTACGTTGCTACTGGCACAAAGTTGGTGCTTGATAAATGATTATTGAATTGAATTTGTTAGTTACAGTGGGGGTCATGCCGGTGTGGAGTCAGAGGATCATCCCTGCTGCTTCCTTGTGACCTTGGGCAAGTGCTTTAGCCTCTCAGTTTTCTTCCCTGTGAAATGATGGAGTTGGACCAATGGCCTCGGAGGTCCCGTCTAACTCTGAATCTCTTCTCATTCTGTCCGGGTCACAGTCCTTCCCTCCCTCGGCGCCCCTTCCTTCCACCCCCACCCCCACCCCCGCCCCTTCCTACTCTAGACGTGCTGGGTCTCTGCAGATGTGGCCTCCATGTAGGTGCTAGGTAAGGCTCTTTCCAGAGCAGCCCATTCCAGCAGTGCCAGCTTTGCCTTTTCTGCCCCATAATTGGCGCCTAGTCCCTTTGTGAAGAAGAACAAGAAGCTCTGTCAGTGTCTTGCCATCACGCCCCCATCCTCCACCTCTCCCCCCCACCCCCACCCCCAACGCCGGCTGGTGCTGCCAGGCCCCTTGGACTAGCCCCTCACCAGCCTCTCCTCCCACACTAATCACACTGTGTCTGTCTGCTGCACCCGGGGAAGGGGTGGAGGAGGGGGAGGCCAGCGCCGGGGAGCTTGGGTCTGCGCCATAGCCGTGGGTCCTGAGGTGCTGGGGAGCGGGGACCCTGGTGGCGAGGGAAGGTCCGGCACGCGCAGCCCCCTGACTCACCAGCTCCCCCTCCCTCCCCCCCAGAGAATGGATTTGGCACAGGGGCACGGTGGGGGCTGGAACGGGCTCCTAGCCCCAGCTGAACCGGAGGGGACAGGATTTAGGGAAAGCTGCTAATGAGATTAGCTGTCCGCCCCAGGTTCCCCTCCTCTCCTCCCCTCCCTGGGGTCCGGCCAGATCTTCCCGGGGCTGGGGTTGGAGGAGCCCTTCCGGATTCCGCCCAAGCTGGGGAAGGGCTTGGGAGGGAGGGAGGGCCCCCATGGCTCCTCCCCATCTTCCCCCCCACCCCCCCAGCCCCAGACTAGTGGGTAGATTATTCTTCTCAGGCTCGGGCCAGCATCCTGGTCAACCGTGCCAGAGCTCTTGTCTCTAAAATACTTTGCAAGTGATCTGGCATCTACCTTGTATATGAATCAAGAGGCACAGAAATTCCTCCCCCTCCCCAGTGGATCCAGTCTGGAAAAACAGCTCATCCAGCTCCCTGGCCCTTCCTGGGATGGGGGTGGGGTGGGGTAGGGGAAAGACTGGTGCCTGCCCTTCCTGCTCTCCCTCCCCACCCAGTCTTCTCCCTCTTCCACTCCCTCCTTTTCTACTTCCCTCTTCATAGGGAAGGGCTTCTCTGGAACACCCCCTTCTCTCACATCTCCCAGGGACTGAGGTGAGGAGCCCCTCAGGGGATGGGAAAGTGTGTGGGAGCTGCTGTGAGGGTGAGGGGCAGGGGGCACCCCAGATGAGGGCTGAACTGAAAGTACCTGCTTCCAAACTCATTAGCTGAAGGACCTTGGGCAAGTCACCTTCTAAGCCTATTTCCTCATCCATCAAATGTCTATAATAGCTTCTACCTCTCTGTTTATAAACTAAGGCTGCTGCCTCATCCCTCAAAGACACCAAATGGGCATTTGTTAACAGTCTGTGGTGTCTGGATCTGGTAGGCCAGAGGAGACACGGGCTTGGAGTCCAGCTAGACCCAAATTAAAATCCAGTCTTCTGAGGCCCAGCTGTATGACTCTGGGCTAGTCACTTAATACTAGAATTTAGGTTCCTCTGGTTTGTAAAATGAGTGGGTTGGGCTAGATAGCCCCTAAGGTTCCTCCCCTCTCTTATTTATGATCCAATGGTAGCTATGTCATAGCTGTTCAATGAAAATGATTAGATGTTTTAAAAACTAAGTTTTGTTTCTTTTTTTTTTAATGGCCATTATTTTTGTTTTTATTCAGTTATGATTCCGTAGGCTAATACTGTCCAGGTGGTTTTGTTGGCAAAAGGTACTGGAGTGGTTTGCTTTTTCCTTTTCTAGGAGATTAAGGGAAGCAGGTTACCTGACTTGCCCAGGGTCCCAAGTATCTGAGGCTGAATTTGAACTCAAGTCTTCCTGATTCCAGTCTTGCCCACTGCTCTATCCACTGAGCCACTGAGCTGCTCCATTATTTTTACTCTTTGGCAAAACTGGGGACTCAGTGATGTGAGTTTCCAAAGGGAAGAGCAATGGGTTTGGGTCTCAGGATTTGGGTTTGAATACTGACCTTGCTTCCTATGTGTTGATATGCATAGTTGAAAGGGAACCATCTTAGAAATAATAGGGCTCTGGGGGCAGCTAAGTGGCTCAGTGGATGGAGAGCTAGGCCTAGAGACAGAAAGTTCTGGGTTCAAATGTGGCCTCAAATATTGTGTGTCTGTGTGACCCTTGTGTGACTGTGTGTATCTGTGTGACCCTGGGCAAGTCAATTCATCCCCATTGCCTCATTCTTACCACTCTTCTGCCTTAGAAGCAATACACAGTATTGATTCTAAGGTGGAAGGTGAGGGTTTAAAGAAAGGATAGGGTTCTGATTTAAATGTCACTTACTGAGTTCTTCTGGGTCTCAGTTTCCTCATTTGTAAAATCAGAGGGCTGTACTAGATGGTTTCTAAGATTTCTTTCAGCCCTTGTAAATCAAACTATAAGCATTTATTGATTGCTTACAGTGGAGGCTCAGTGGATAGAGTACCAGACCTAGAGTCAAGAAGACTCGTCTTCCTGATTTCAAATGCAATCTTAGACACGTCCTAGCTGTGTGACCCTGGGCAAGTCACTTGACCCTGGTGGCCTCAGTTTCCTCATCTGTCAAAGGAGTTAGAGAAGGCAATGGCAAATAACTCCAGCAGCTTTGCCAAGAAAACCCCAAGTAGTGTCCCAGAGAGTCTGACCTGCCCCAAATGACTGAATGACAAAAATAAATGCAATGTTCAAAACACTGTGGCTAAAATCTGGGATATGAAGAAGGAATGCAAAAAATAATCCTTGCTTTCAGAGAGCTTACATTCTTTAAAAATTTTGTTTTAATTTTATTTATTTAATTAATTGATGTAGAATATTTTTCCATGGTTACATGATTCATGTTCTTTCCCTCCCCTCCTCCTGCCTCCTTCCCATAGCCAACGAGCAGTTCCACTGGGTTTTACAGGTGTTCAGGACCTATTTCCATATTATTAATATTTGTACTAGGGTCATCGTTTAGAGTCTACATCCCCAATCATATCCCCATTGAACCATGTGATCAGGCAGTTGTTTTTATTCTGCATTTCTGCTCCCACAGTTCTTTCTCTGGATGTGGCTAGTTTTCTTTCTCATAAGTCCCTCAGATCCTGGATCATTGCATTGCTGCTAGTAGAGAAGTCTATTATATTTGATTGTACCACAGTGTTTCCCTCTCTGTGTACCATGTTTTCCTGGTTCTGCTCCTTTCGGAGAGCTTCCATTCTAAAGGGGGACACCTTTAAATAGAGAGATCCCTGAAGAGTGGATGGAAGATAATTACAGAGAGGAAAGCCCCAAGTGCTGGGGAGGGACTGGCTAGGAGGCTAATTAGGAGGTTATCGAAGTCGTCCAGGTGAAAGGTAATGAAGGTCTGGGAGCTAGTCAGATTGAGATGGCTGATCTAGTTGACCTGTGAGAGCTCTTCTTAGCTTTACATCCTGGAATCAACTGATAGGAGACCTCATCAGAGGAGTCTGGGGGAGATAGTGGGAGAAATGAAAGTTTCAGTGCCCTGTGCCCTAGTGCATAGTGAGAACAAGGAATCCCCGTGGCGAGGTCACGTTATTTAAATTCACATTTCCTATTTCTGTTAAATTCACATTTCCTATTTCTGTTGGGTTGGAACCAATGACCATCACTTTTTACGCCATTTTCACTGTGAATAGTGCAAATTTGAATACAGTATATTCAAAACCACTTCCACTATTCGCACTCATTGGGACCTAACTGTGCTCAGTAAAACGCTGTACATGTGTGCATTTTGATATTAACCTTGGAAAAACATTTGAAATGTGCTAACGTGCCTTTCACAGCCAACTCGTTCCCTTGAGTTTACAAACAGAATTTTTATTTTTTGGCAGTTTGCGGAGTTAAATAGGCTTCGGGCTATCGCAGGGAGAAGTATATACTATAATGTGATACGAAGATAATAATGTATGCTTCCCTTCCTACTTCATGGAGCTGGCATGAGGGTCAGTTGGGAGAAAGGATACAAGAGTGCTTAATATGGATGGCGCAATGGCTAGAGCATTGGGCCTGGCACAAAGAAGACTCATCTTCCTGAATTAAAATCCTACCTCAGATACTTAGTAGTTGTGTGTGTAAGTTATTAATTCTGTTTGCCTCAGTTTCCTCATCTGTCAAGTGAGCTGGAGAAGGACATGGCCAACTAGTATCTTTTTTTTTTTGAATGTACAATTTATTTTATTTTATTTTTTATTTTTTAGAAAAATTTTCCATGGTTACATGATCCATATTCTTACTTTCCCCTTCATTCCCCTTTCTCCCCTATAGCTGACATGTATTTCCACTGTTTTTTTTTAATTTTAAACATTTATTAATATTCATTTTTAACATGGTTACATGATTCATGCTCCTACTTTCCCCTTCACCCCCCGTACTCCCCCCCACCCATGGCCGACACACATTTCCACTGGTTTTGTCATGTGTCCTTGATCAAGACCTATTTCCAAATTGTTGGTCATTGCATTGGTGTGGTAATTTCGAGTCCACATCCCCAATCATGTCCACCCCAACCCATGCGTTCAAGCAGCTGTTTTTCTTATATATTTCCTCTCCTGCAGTCCTTCCTCTGAATGTGGGTAGCATCTTTACCATAAATCCCTCAGAGCTGTCCTGTGTCATTTGCTTTCTGCTGGTACAGAAGTCATTTGTTTTTACATTTGATTTTACCACAGTATATCAGTCTCTGTGTACAATGTTCTTCTGGCTCTGCTCCTTTCGCTCTGCATCACTTCCTGGAGATCTCTCCAGTTCGCCTGGAACTTCTCCAGTTTGTTATTCCTTTTAGCACAATAGTATTCCATCACCCGCATATACCACAGTTTGTTCAGCCATTCCCCAATTGAAGGGCATCCCCTCCTTTTCCAGTTTTTTGCCACCACAAAAAGTGCAGCTATAAATATTTTCATACAAGTCTGTTTATCTATGATCTCTTTGGGGTACAAACCCAACAATGGTATGGCTGGATCAACCAACTAGTATCTTTACCAGGAAAACCTCAAATGGGGTCATGAAGAGTCAGACATGGCTGAAATGACTCAACAACAAATATATATATGTGTGTGTGTATATATACACATGTATGTAAAAGATCATACAATAAAAATGAGTATGTTTTTTGCCAGGCCCAGGTTAGAGTTGATATACAACATATACACAGATACCCAAAGGAATGTTTTATATTTAGATGAAACTAAAAAATCAGCATATACATGTGTGAGATCCAAGTAAACTTTCTAACTTGTCATAGGAAATTCACATCTGGAAGGGATGATCAAGCTCATTTTTATTTTTATTTTTTATTTTTTTAAATCCTTACCTTCCATCTTAGAATCAATACTATGTGTTGGTTCTAAGGCAGAAGACTGGTAAGGACTAGGCAATGGTGGTTAAGTGACTTGCCCCGGGTCACACAGCTAGGAAGTATCTGAGGCCAGATTTGAACCCAGAGCCTCCCATCTCTAGACCTGGCTCTCAATCCACTGAGCTACCCAGCTGCCCTATTGAGCTCATTTTTACAGATGGAGAAACTGAGGATTGGTGAAGTGATTCACTCAAGTTCACATAGATAATTTAGTGGTCTGTCCTAGAGTCAAACTCAGGACTCTACCTCCCTTTGCTTCCTTTGATGATGGAGATACAGATCCTGCTTTGAAAGAACTCTCAATCTGGTGGGGAAGACTCTAGGGGTCCCCTAAAGCAGTTAAATGGCACAAGGGAATAGAATGTTGGAACCAGATTCTATCCTGTGTTCACATCCTGCTTAGACACTTCTTAGCTGTGTGACTGTGGCCAAGTCACTTAGTCATTCTGTGCCTCAGTTTCCTCATCTGTTATATGGGGACAATAACAACACTTACCTCCTAAGGCTATTGTGAGGATGACATGAGATCATATTTATAAAGCACTTAACCATTCTAAAAAGCCTCTATCAATGCTATTGATATTCCTAGCACCTGGTTCAGTGCTCAGCACACATTAAGTATTTTATAAATGTTTGTTCAGTTGAACCAAATTGCCTAGGTTGTCTTTCCTGATTGATTTGTTTAAATGAAACCTTTTACAGCTTCAAGAAGGAATGGTGGCTAGCCCCTCGGGCCAGGTTAAATATTAGTCCCTTTTAAGCACTCTGGTGCGTTCATGTTCATAATGTGCTTTGTGGTAGTAGGCAGAGAAATGAGCTGGAAGGGACCTCAGGGGTCATCCTTTCCAAGCCCTTATTTTATGGAAGAGGAAACAGAAACCAGAGGTAGTAATAGAGCCAAGATCATGCAGAGGGAGACTTGAACTCAGGACCTCTCATTCTAGCTCTACTGCTCTTTCCATTAGACCATATTGCCTCCTCTTGACTGCTGAACTTAGAATTGGAAAGGGCAAGTTCTGGGGCAGCTTGATGGTGCTTTGGATAGGGATGGACTTGGATTCAAGAGGTCCTGAATTTGAATCCAACCTTAGACATTTACTCTCTATGTGACCCTGGATCAGTCAATTAGAATTTGTTAAGTGGATCTGTTTTTTCATCTGTAAAAGGAGAATTCCTAGAGGGTAGCTAGGTGGCTCAGTGAATAGAGCACCAGGCCTGGAATTGGGAAGACCTGGGTTCAAATCTTAACCCCTTCTTACCTAACCTTCACTGCTCTTGCCTTAGAACCAATACACAGGATTGATTCTAAGACAGAAGATAAGGGTCTTAAAAAAAAAAAAAAAAAAAAGAGGATTCAGAAGGCTACTCTGAGACCCTAATGAGGGAGTGTCAGTAAAGTACAATGTAAAGCCCTCTTTAAATGAGAATTATTTTGGTGTTGCCTGTTAGGGTAAGCATGAGCTCCAGTGGTCCTTTGCTTCTCCCACAGAGATCCAGCTTGCCTTCAGGCTCCTCCAGCCAGCCGCCATGGCATCCCGAATCGGCCTTCGGATGCAGCTCATGAGGGAGCAGGCCCAGCAGGAGGAACAGCGGGAGCGGATGCAACAGCAGGCTGTGATGCACTACATGCAGCAGCAGCAGCAGCAGCAACAGCAGCAGCTACCAGGGCCTCCCACCCCAGCCATCAACACACCAGTCCACTTCCAGCCCCCACCTCCCGTGCCAGGAGAAATCCTGAAGGTACTGCCCCTCTTGGCCTATTCCCTCCTGCCCTGGGAATATGGCTGACCCCTCCCGGCTCCAGAGGTGCCATCTTCATCTCTCTGTTTGGGGTCATAGGTGCAGTCATACCTGGAGAATCCCACCTCCTACCATCTGCAACAGTCACGAGACCAGAAGGTGCGGGAATATTTGTCGGAGACCTACGGGAACAAGTTTGCTGCTCACATCAGCCCTGCCCAGAGCTCCCCAAAGCCACCCCCGGCTGCTTCTCCAGGAGTCCGGGCCGGCCACGTGCTCTCTTCCTCTGCGGGCAACAGTGCCCCCAACAGCCCTATGGCCATGCTCAATATTGGCTCGAATCCAGAGCGGGAGGTAAGTCAGGCTACATGCTACTCCCATGAACTGATTGACTGCCAGGCCAGTCTAGGGCTCCCTGAGAGCATGAGGAAAGCTGGTCTGACAGTCACAGAGCCTACCCTCAGGGAGCTTCTAGCCTGATGGGAGAGGTGCATCCTCTGGCTTCAGGAGCCCATGATCTGATAGAGGAAGACTTACTCCCTGCCCTTGAGTAGTCCTTATTTTGGTAGGAGAAACAGCTCCTAGACTCGTCTGATAAAGGACAGTAGACAACACAGAGAGATATGATTAATGCATGCTTCTATGTATTGGGTGGATGGAGGTAAATAAATGTTTGGGGATCATTAAGGAAAGTATGAAAGTGGAGTCCCTTTAAGACCTTCTGAATGCCATGATTGTAAGAATAAAGGGGGTTTTCTAGCTGGGTGGCCCTGGGCAAGTCACTTAAGTACAACTGCCTAGCCCTGACCACTTTTCTGTCATGGAACTAATACAGAGTATTGATTCTAAGATGGAAGGTAGGGGTTTAAGAAAAAAAAGAATGAAGAGGAGAAGGGGATGATGCTAGATTCACCTGGCTACCCATGATGGCACTGCTGTAATAATGACATGATAGTGGCATCAGACCCACCAGAAGAAGAATCTTAGCAATGGAAGGGACCTCAGAGGTTTTCAAGTCCAACCTGGGCTTCAAGAGGAAAATCGCTGACAAGTGGCCACCTGGGTTCTCTCTGGAGACCTCAGTGATAGGGCGCCCATATCTACTAAAGGAACTCATTCCACTTTTGGACAGCTCTGGCTTTAGGAACATTTTCCTGATATTGGTAAACGGCATCCCCTTGCCTTGGAATTCCCATAGGTTCAGACCCTATTAGGCAGAAACCTGTCTCAGTATACCCATTGCTCCTTCTCATGATAAATAAAACATATTCTTTCTCATGCTAAAATTATCTAAAGTTATCTTTAGTCTCTGTTTCCCTAGTACAGCTTCTGAGATAACTTTTTCTCTTTCTCTCTTTCCCTTCCTTCCTTCCTTCCTTTCTTCCTTCCTTCCTTCCTTCCTTCCTTTCTTCCTTCCTTCCTTCCTTCCTTCCTTCCTTCCTTCCTTCCTTCCTTCCT
>NC_058133.1:272996742-273012175 GCF_016433145.1 Gracilinanus agilis | reverse complement strand
TCTCTCTCTCTCTCTCTCTCTCTCTCTCTCTCTCTCTCTCTCTCTCTCTCTCTCCTTTCTTTCTCATTGGCACTTCCCAATGGCTCTCCTTCCTTCATTTAAATCATTTCCCTTGTAATACATAAGTACAGTTAAGTCAAAATAAATCAACACATTGGTCATGTCTGAAAATGTACATCTCATTTCATACTTATGGTCTGTCACCTCTCTGATGAGGAGCCATGATTTTCATTATCAGTTCTCTGAAGTCATCCCCTGTCCCTTCCCCCAAGCTTAGATGAGGGAGGTTCTCACCCAGGTCTTTCTTTTATTCCACAGCTGCCTTTGTCCAGCAGCCACCTGACAGTATACAGTGGAGACCCCCAAGTCACAGCCTCCCTCATAGGTGTCACTAGCAGCTCCTGCCCTGCTGACTTGGCCCAGAAGAGAGAGCTCACAGGTTTGAGATCCATTCTGCACCCTAAATCACTTTTCTGCCTTGTTTCCCTTCCTTCCCACTCTTGCCCCCATGGTCAGTGTTCGCTCCTGATTGTTGTTGTCTCTTCTTTCCCATCTGGTTCTAGATGCTGAGAGCCGGGCCTTGGCCAAGGAACGTCAGAAGAAAGACAATCACAACCTTAGTGAGTCCTGCTGACCCCTTGTGCACCCTCCCAGCCCTACTTCTTTCCCCATTCATCCAGCCAGATGCCCGCATCCCTTCTTCCTGACCTTACTTCTGGATATACCAGTCTATCCTGTGGCAGAAGACCTCATAAGTTCTCTAAGTAGGCTTATAAGGTCATAGGATTGTACATAGGTCTAAGAGCTGGAAAGGTCTCAGAAGCTAGCTAGCCCAACTTCCCTCATTTTACAGATGAGGAAACAGTCCCAGGAAGGATCCATGATTCACCCAAGGCCACTAAGCTAGGAAGCATCCTCTAACTTGAGAGTTCCTTTTCTCTGTGATCCTTGGTTTGATTTGTATAAAAACAAAAGGAAGCTCCCTTCCGCACCCTCCTCCCCCCACCCAAGTCTCTTCCTCCCATGGAGGCCTGAAATCTGAATTTTCACCTCAGTTTTTGGGCAAAGCACTATTCCTTCTCTCTGGTCTTTTTTTTTAAAGGCCGATGTCCCCTCGAGGTGTGGTAACTTAAGGCTTTTTTTGCTGTAGTTTGAATTAAAGCATTAGATGACTTCCTCTTCTCTTAGAGGGTAGAAAAGAGACCATAAGATGAGCATCCTGGGTTTCCTGAGGTGGGTCCTGCTGTGGGAGTTTCTAAATCCATCTCTGCAATGAATTACCTTGGGCAAGTCACGGCCCCCTTATGGAATTCAAATATATAAATTGGGTTTTGGACCAGATGATTTTCAAGTTCCCCTTTAGCCTTGTTATTCTATGAGTCTGCTGAAAGGGGAAGAAAATATTTCTTTCTGCAGTTCTTATTGAATTGAGGGGTAGGGGCACAGGGGGTGGTGGAAGATAATTCTGCTTCTCCACAGCTTTCCTAGGTCCAACTCTGCTTCTATATGCCACCTACCTGTCCTTCCTTTCCTCATCTGCCTACTCCAATAGCCTGGATTGAGCCCCTTTGTCCCCCAATCCCTTCCCTTTGTAGAGATATTTGCTGTGGGATTGTAGCAAGGCCATAGGATACCCCGCTCTGAACTATGGTCTCTTCCTTACTTTCACCCCTCCTAGACTTAAGCCCTAGCTGGAAAGCAAGGGAAGGAAAGAGAAAGAATATTTCAGTTCAGATCAGTGTATGCAAAAACTTCTAAGAATTAGAGCACTGCCTAAAATAGGACTTGGTTGCTTCTGTCTAATGGTGATGAGTTCCCTAATTCAGGAGTATACCAGGAAAGGAACACTGGCTTTAGAAGCAGAGATCCCAAGTTCAAATCCCACTTTGGATTCTGGATGGTTGTTACTTGTGTGACCTTGGGCAAGTCACAGTCTCCCAGAGCCCCAGTTTCCAAATCTGCAAAATGAAGGAGTTGGACCAAATAATAGCTGTTGGGGCTTCTTTTAGTTCTAGAACTAAAGCCCTATGATCCTAGAGTTCTGGATTTGGCACCCACCTGAGAAATTCTGCCTCAAACATTTGCTAGCTGTGGTGACTCTGGGCAAGTTACTTCACCCCTCTCTGGTCTTGTTTCCCAGTATTGGACTCATCAGCCAGCTCCGAATCCATGATCCTATTATCTGAGGGATGGAGCTTGGCTCTCTCTCCTCTGGCTGTCAGGGCTCTCCTTTCCCTCGGGCTTTGGGAATTCCCATGGTCAGATCTGATCTGAGGCTCCAGGGTGAAGGCAGGTGCCCTGACATCTCCCTGATAGCTTGTCTCCCTCCCTCCTCCCCTAAATCTCATTCTTAGTCGAAAGAAGACGAAGATTCAACATCAACGACCGAATCAAAGAGCTGGGCATGCTGATTCCCAAGGCCAATGACCTGTGAGTTCAGACCTTGGGCAGTGGGAGTGGGAGTGGGCTGGGGCAGCAGGGAAGTTTGGGAAGTTAGGCGTTAAGAGGGCATCTGCTCCTTGGGGAGCCTCAGACCTGCCATAGACCGAGGGCTTGATCTTGTGTGGCTGCTATGTGAGATAGAGGACTTGGCCTCAGGACCGCCAGGCTCTGTCTTCCGATCCTCACCCTGCCTAGGACTAGCTACAGAACCTTCGCTAAATTTTCTCTTTCCCAGCCTCAGTTTCCATTTTTGTCAAATGAAGACTCAATGGCCTTCTTGCTATAGGGAAAGTATTTCATAAATGGGAAAATCAATCAAAAAAAAAAAACCCAAGCCAAGACATCTTGAGAATCTCATAAAAAGAAGACTAAAAGTCCTGAATGTGGGTGGTCCAGGCAGAGTCTTGGTTAGAATTTTAAAAAAAGATGATAATGACCATCAACAGTGTGCATCGTTTGAGTGTGAGTTTACTATTATCATGCCAGTAAGACAACATTCAGCCAACATGGATGAAGCAAGGACAGTGAAGGGCATGGGGACCGATTATGGGGGGATACGATGATGAAGACAGTAGTCTCTGCCCTCATAGTGCTGTGAGTTTGGGTGGGAGAGCCAAGACTTGCTACAGATTCCAACCATCCATCCACTCACACCAGGTAGGCCAAGCTCAATGTCTAGATCAGTGATTCCCAAAGTGGGCGCCACTGCCCCCTATGGGTGCTGCAGAGATCTAGGGGGGCAGTGATGGCCACAGGTGCATTTGGGGGAGGTGAATAACTGTAAGGGGGTGGTGATAGTATGTAATAGGGGGCGCTAAGTAATATTTTTTCTGGAAAGGGGGCGGTAGGTCAAAAAAGTTTTGGGAACCACTGGTCTAGACCATGGACGTCTGGAGTCTGGAAGACCTGAGTTCAAATCTGGCCTCAGACACTTAACTAGCCGTATGACTCTAGACAAGTCATTTAACCTGTTTGTTTCAGTTTTCTCACTTGAAAAATGGGGATAATGGTAGCAGATACCTCCCAAGATGGTTGTGAGAATGAAATGAGATGCTAGATTATAATAATATAGTTATAGTAGTTTGGTGAAGGCACCATGAAGATGCCTGAAGACCCTTCACTGGACCATAAAAGTCAAATTCAAACTTTGGGTGCAGTTGATTTGAACTATGGGGAGTTGAATGAGTTGAATGCATTTGTTTTGAATGTACACTCTTATGCCAATAGGGGACTGCCCCCAAATTGGCTTTTTGTCAATGCAGCTAGTTTTATCCATTTCTTTTATCCCCAAATTCCTGAAATTTAGAAGTTGACTATGTTTACAGATCCAGTGAAGAAAAAGGGCCAACCCTTTTTTTGCCGGATCTCAGGGGAAAATGTGTGTTTGGAATTCAGGGAGATGCCATTTAAAAGTATCTTACAAACTTCCTGTGGACATGTGGGGGACTTTGAGACTACATTCCCCGTGATCCAATGGGTTTCTGGTTAACGTCAGACAACGGGAACCAACGTATAGTGCAGCTTAAATTCAGAGAGCGGGCTGGAGATGGCCTCTTTTTGCTACCTGAGTGGGTTCTCCGGCATGCGAGAGTAGGAAGATGGGTGGAGATACAGATGGGCGGCATTTTTAAATATAGTCAGGCGCGGTCATATATATTTTACCAACATGGCCATGGCAATTAAAATATTAATTTCTCTTATAATATCAGCCTTTTTCATTTTTAATCGTTACAGCTAGGCAATGGGGGTTAAGTGACTTGTCCAGGGTCACACAGCTGGGAAGTGCCTGGGGCCAGATTTGAACTTAGGAAAAACCCTTACCTTCCATTTTATAATCAATACAGTGTATTGACTCCAAGGCAGAAGAGCGGTGAGGGGTAAGCAATGGGGTTAAGTGACTTGGCCAGGGTCACCCAGCTAGAAGTGTCTGAAGTCATCCCATCTCTAAGTCTGACTCTCAATCTGCTAGGCCAGCTTGCTGTTCCCAGTGCTAGTTATTATAGTCAGCTAAAGCAGTTGGCTGGCGTGCCAGAGTTCAAATCCAGCCTCAGACACTTACTAGCTGGGTGACCCTGGCCAAGTCACTTTATCTTTTTTGTCTCAGTTTTCCTCGTCTATAAGATGAATTGGAGAAGGAAATGGCCAACTCTTCTAGTATCTTTGCCAAGAAAACCTCAGATGGGGTCTCAAAGACATGACTGAACAATAGCATTATTAGGGTCACAGGAGAGAGAGATCTAGGGGTAGTCAAGGAAGGCTTCCTGGAAGGGACAGGACTTGGAGGAATGGCAGGAGTTAGGGCAGGTGGGGCCAGAATGTGCAAAGCCTGAGTAAGAAATGGGGAGAAAGACTGGAGATGAGCTCTCAAGGGCCTTGACTGAAGCATCTGGCTTTGGTCAGAGTCAGTGGGCTTTTGGGCAAGGGCCTAGTGACGTCAGAGATTTGCTTTAGGAAGATGAAATTGGCCACTCTCTGGAGACTGTTGAGGAGGGGGTGAGTGGTAAGTGGTGGGGCCTGGAAGCAGGGATAGGAATATCTGCTAGAGGAGGCCCGCTCAGGGCCGAGGGGGGGGACATAAGCCGTGGTACACGACCGGCTCCCGTTTCAGGGATGTGCGCTGGAACAAGGGAACCATCCTGAAGGCCTCAGTGGATTATATTCGTCGGATGCAGAAGGATCTGCAGAAGTCCAGGGACCTGGAGAACCATTCACGGCGCCTGGAGATGACAAACAAGCAGTTGTGGCTTCGCATACAGGTCTGACCTCCTGACCCTTAACCCTAAGGGGGAGAAGCTCCAAAATATGGGCCTTTGATGTCCTGGGGGACCCCTGGGAGCTGGGGGAGGTGGGGGGGGTCTGGAATTTGGAGAAGCCCATGTCCTGGCTTTGGTGCTTTGTGGCCACATCATCTGGGGGCAAATTGCATCCTTTCTGGGACTCTTTTATTCAAACCAGGATCCCACCTCTAGAGGTGGAAGGGATGTCAGAAACACTCTCATTTTATAGATGAGGAGACTAAGGGGGGGTCCAAGGTAACTGCTGACTTGTCCAAGACCACACAGATAGTTAAGCACCAGAGATGGGATTTGAACCCATTTCCTGGGACCCAGAGGAGGCTCTCTTTCCATTGTACCCGTCCTAAGGCCCCTTCTATCTGCCATTCTTGGTGTGGAAGGCAGGACTGGGGTCCTGGGTGGGCTCCCCCAAACCCACTGTGCTTTCTCATTTCTCACAGGAGCTGGAGATGCAGGCCAGAGTCCATGGCTTACCCACAGCTTCTCCCTCTGGAGTTAACATGGCCGAATTGGCCCAGCAGGTGGTGAAACAAGAGCTCCCCAGTGAGGAGGGCCTGGGGGAGCCCTTGCTCCCCACGGCTGAGCTCCCCGACCAAGAGCCCTCCCTGACCCTCCCTCCTCAGCCGCCACCCCCACCGCCACCCCCACCCCTGCCACCGCCGCAGTCTCCGTACCAACTGGACTTCAGCCACAGCATGAGTTTTGGTGGGGGCGAGGGGCCCCAGGGTTTCCCCGACTCCCTGGGGCCTGAGCACGGCTCCCTCTTCCCCTCCTTGTCCAAGAAGGAGCTGGACCATCTGATGCTTCTGGACGACACCATGTTGCCCCTGGCCTCCGATCCCCTCTTCTCTACCATGTCACCTGAGGCCTCCAAGGCCAGCAGCCGGCGAAGCAGCTTCAGCATGGAGGAAGGGGACATGCTGTGACCCCAGCCACCCCCTCCCACCCCCCAGAGCTGGGGAGGAGGGACAAGGCCCCGGGGGCTGGGAGTTAGGGATGCGTGATGGGCCGTCATCCCTTCCTCTCACCTCCCTCCAATCTGCACTCGTGTGTGATTAGCGACCTGTGTGGACACTGGCTCCCCCACTCCTGCCTCCCCTTCTCTTCCTAACCCTGCTCCCACCTCTAGGCCTCCCAGCCCAGCCAGGACCCTGACATGCAGGACGTGCTTCAAGGGACTGGGAGCTGGAACTCTCACGGGGTGCCAGAGGTCTCCTGGGGTTCCAGCCTTGCTCAGCCCGGGCCTTGGGCCCCCGGGACCCCATAGTTCCCCACAGCCCTCCTTCCTGCCCCCTCTCTGGGGACGGAGTGGGCAGCAGTGGACAGAGAGGCCTGAAGGGCTAGCTCTTGGATGGGGTCTAGTGTGGGAGAAGAGGCCCAGCTTATGCCAGGGGGCAGCAGACTGAGTGTCCTGGAGGGGCTTCCGGCTCCTACCTGCGCCCTTTCCCCCTAGCCTGCCCTAGGGGGAATGAGCCTATAGAGAGGGACAAGAGCAGAAGCATCTTCCAGGAGGGTCTGGGTTAGGGTGTTCCCGTTCCCCACCCTTAGTCCCCACCAGTTCAGCAATGCCCTGGCTCCACGGAGATCAGTGTCTTGGGACCCCAGTAGAGAGGAACAGGAGCCCAGAGCTCCCCTCACCTCTCCCACAGACCTGGAGTGGCCCCCACTTTGGTGCTAACTGCCCCCTTTCCCGGGACCTTGCAAGGGCGGGGCCACACGGGCCATCCTTGGCTGCACCTTTGCAGGGGCCGCTCCTTCACTGGGGCTGGTGCCAGGGCAGGGGGTGGGGATGGGGCGAGGGCGCTCTGCCAGGGAGGGCAGCCAGACTCTGGCCTCCCCCGCCTTGTGCCTTAGTAAACACTTTGCTTTGTATATCCCCTGTGTGCTGTGTCTCTGGGGTACCGGGCGGGCAGGGCACTCTTGTTTCTCTGGAGCTGGGCAGGGGAGGGGGAAAGAGTACGGGGAGAAACTGAACAGAGGGGAGGGCGGGGAAGACATCTGGAATTCCCCCGTCTAGGTCTTCAAAAACTTGCATTGATGAAAATGGAGGTGGAGGAGGAAGTCCCCCGGGACTGCAAGATGCAACTCTCTCCCCAGGTCCGATTCTTTCCCATCCTCACTCTCCACGTATGGAATTTGAGAAGAGTGGGTGCTTTCTCCCAATATGACCACAAGATGGCGCTGCTTCTGCTAGTCTTGCAACTCCAGATGTTGCTGGAGAGGATAAAAAAGGAAAGGGGGGGGGCGGATAGCGGTGCGGGCAGGTGGGGACCCGCCTAAGCTAATTCGAACCTCTGATGCTTCTTTACTGGGAAATCACTGACCCAGCCTAGTTCATCTTATTAGGGAAGGAAATCTCCGACTAAGCCCCTTCCCCAAAGTGGGTGGGTGTAGACGGCATTACCTTGGGACCAATCCCCAAGTGGAAATCCAAGGCTATCAACCTATTTGAGATTCTCCTCTCTGCTCCACTCCCCAATAAAGATCATTCTTGGTTTTCTCCGCTTCCCTTCTACCCCTTCCCACTCCAAATTGGACTTTGATATAAACACTTCAGGAGGAGATTTGAACCCACTTCTACTCTCTACATTCTGTCTTTCCTGGAGAAGAATCCTTGTTCTTCCTCCTAAAACAACCCCCTTCCTCACTCCTCCATTATCTCAGAAACAAGGGAGCTGCCTTGATTCCCCTGAGGAATTAGGGACAAGATTATTTGGGAAGGAAATAATTTGGGTCTGTCTGAGAAGCGGGAACTGTGGAGACTTGACCTGGTCCTGGATATCACGGGGAACCTCCAGGGCATATTTGCGGAGGGATGAAATGTCATGAAGCCCTGTGCCCCCAGTCTCCCTCACTCCGTTCGGCATTATCCACGCAAAGGTCAAAATGGTTTCCTCCCTTAAAACTGCATACATCTCCATCACCACCACCACCACCACCGTGTCCCCTACCCCCACCCCTCCCCAAGCTGGGCCCTGAGAGGCTGAGGGGCCTAATTAAAAAAACAGGAGGAAAATGGAGCAAGATGACAATTTCCTCTGTGTGGAATAGGGAGATCAAATCAACGTCGAGCAATTAATGTGCACGGGGAGAGAAGAAAAGGGGGCGCGAGGCGGGGGCGGAGGGGTGGGGTGAGGAGGGGGAGAGCTGCCGGAGCCTGTGCTAATGACGGCTCCGGCGGGCCGAGGCTCCGAGGATTAGTCTGAAGGTCAGATGGAGATGAGGATGACCTTGTGGAGCCAGAATGAGGGAGCCGAAGCCTCCCAATTAGCTTCCTGGCCCAGGCCCCACCCGCACCTGCTGCCGGGGTCCTGTCCCTAGGAGCCAGGCATCCCGGAAGCTGGAGCGGTCCCATTCAGGGATATGGCTCACGCTCGGAGGCTGAGCGGATGAGTTGGGACAGGTGCATTTGCGTTAGGACAAAAGGGGGTGGGGAACCCATAGACGTCCTGCAGCCTGCTTTCCCGCTCCTTTAACAATCTAAAGCTCATAGGGCTCTCCCTACCGCTTTCTGTGCCTGTCCTAGCCTCGGTTTCTGACTGTATTCTCTCTCTTTGCCCTGGTGCCGATACAGTTTGATAGATAGCCTCCTGGAAAGAATTTGAGCTTTAGTACCTGTGACAGAGAGAGGTGGTGGTCCCAGAAAAAGGGATTTGCATAAGGACACGCAGTGTCAGTGGGGAGGCAGTTTGGTCCTGGAGAAGGAACGCTGTTACTTGGGACCGAGATACAGGGGCCCAACACTAACTTTGTGTGCCCTCGAGCAAATTACTGGCATTCTCCGGGCCCCAGCTATCGAATGAAGAGATTGGATTAGATAATCGCTAGTTTGACCAGTCTCCGCTCCCCTGTCCCCTTCCAAGCTCTTTTATTCTAGGATTCCTGATTCATCGTCCCTCATCACTCTTTCCTTTCTTTCCCGGCCCTGGGGCATCTTCCCTAATGGGGTCCTCGCAGGATAATCTGACCCTGTCTTGTGCCTGGGGTTTCAACCCTGAGTTCTGAGTGGGAGATGCTGAGAAGGACACGGGACCAGAATGTGGGACCCTGGGAAGTCTGAATGCTCGGGATGAGGGACCCAACTGGAGGGTGTAGTGTAAGATCCTTCCCACAGGAGGGTGCTGCCACTTCCTGGTCATATTATAAAATAGGGCAGAATGAGGGAGCAAACTACGAGGAAGCAAGCCTGGGCGAAAACGAGGGAGTCTGAGCTGCAGTTCCCCGTGACTCCAGCAGGGGGCAGCAGGAGCCAAAGTAATAAACCAAGCAAAGGTGGGCTATGAAGTGGGGGAAGCCAGCTCTGGTCTCCTTTCTCTTAGCGTTATCTCTACCTCCCCCACTTTCCTGCCATCTCCCCTCCGTCGCTTCAGTCCACTTCTTTTCTACCTATGGATATGCCCTCACCTCCATGTATCTTCTACCCCAAAGGACCTGGGATCTTAGCAGAGCTGTGATGGAACTGCCTCAGTCTAGAAGTAGATAGAAAAGGGTTCTTTTATACATATTTTTTAAAAATATATAAATGGGTATATTTTATATATTATAATATATTTTATTTATATATAATTTATCTGTTTATATTTTATTTATACATAATATCTAATATGAAACTTTCTATTTTTATTAAAAACAACTGGGCTGAAAAATAGGTCGAGAGGTAGCCCAAGATTCATCAGATTACCTAAAAACCTTAACCACTCAAAAAAAAAAAAACAACCAACTAACAAAAAATCTTTTTCTGGGTTCTACTCTGAACCCTGTTGGATACCTCACTGTGGGACCTTTAGTAAATCCATCCCCCTCTCTGGGCTCCCATTTCTTTAGTAGAATGAACCCTATGTTCTCTAAGGTCCCTCTAAGCTCTAACATTTGAGGTCCCATCCCCAAGAAGTGAGGGAAACCTCTTCACCAGCTCATCATGCCCGCCCCCCCCCCCGCCATAATTTCACAAGGTGTCTGTCAAAGACGAGAGTCCAAAAGTCTGTTATTGGCCTTGTGTCATCGAAGCTCCAGTGAAAACCTAACAGGGTTGAACTCAGACATCAGACTTTCACATTTGCTGAGTCCCCTTCAGGCTGCAGAAGAACTCTTGATTATGCTGATCTGTCCCTGTTGGGGTTGTATCATTTAGAATAGGAGACACTCCAACAGGTCAAAGTTTAATAACCAATACTCATAAAGGTGTGTGTGCGCACACATGTATATATGTATACATGGGTACACATAGACATACATCCATGTGTATATACGTGCAAACACAGGGACACACATACACATGAGAGAAATATTATACAATCTGTTTCCTATGACATACCATTCCATCTGGCACTTCAAAGTTTAGTCTGCTTTACGAATGGTTTTTCTATCATTTTAAGTCTAGAAAATCAACAAAGCCATAAATCAGCCCGTGATTGGTAGATTTCTGAGGTAGAAGTGCTCACCCTGAAAATAGAATAATCAGCTCTCCTGGCCGAGCTGCCTCCAAGGTGCCCCTCAAGGACAGAGCAAGAGCAGTGGCTTATCCTCTCATATAATGATTGCTCTGGAAAGAGACCCCTTCCTCCAGAGGTGGCGCAGTCTTCAACGTGGGCCAGGCCCATTCATTCCTCCAACCCCATCTCCCCAGGTCCACTTCTACTTTAGTCCCAGAATTCAAGGGTTGGAGGGGAGCTTGGGAGTCAAGTAACAGAACCCCCACTGGAAGCACAAGTCCCTTTTGCAGCATCCCCAGGAAGTGGTCCTCTAGGCTTTTAGCTGGATCATAGATTTGGATGGAGCTAGACAAGATTTCAGAAGTCATTTAGGCCAGATGCTTCCTCTTACAGATGAGGAAACTGAAGCCCAGACAAATGAAGTGACCTTCCCAGGGTCAAATGTGTAGTGAAAGGGAAGGGCTAGGGAGGGACTAGACCTTCGGTATCACTGGTAAGTGGGATTCTCAGATGGAGAAACGCCCTCCACCAATACAGATTGGCCCCTTATAGTCTAAGTTTCCTGGCGCACTTGCTTGGGATCATAGATACAGTCAATGTGATCCAATCAGAACCTGAACCCAGATCTTAAGGGACTTGCTTAGGATTATGGATACAGTCAATGTGATCCAATCAGAACCTGAACCCAGATCTTAAGGGATTTTATTGGGATTATAGATACAGTCAATGTGATCCAATCAGAACCTGAACCCAGATCTTAAGGGATTTTATTGGGATTATAAATACAGTCAATGTGATCCAATCAGAACCTGAACCCAGATCTTTCTGGCTCTGAAGCCAGGGCTCTAGTGATGATAATATGGCCCGTGTGACCCTTTCCCCCCAGCTCCAGCTTTCCAAACCCCTCTAGTCAACCCTTTCTTCTCAGCGCCCGCTCTCCAAACCCTTTCTGACAAACTCTTCTCAGCCTCCAATTCTCTGCTTTATTTTTCCAGACCAGTCCTTGGGGAGCATGAATCCCCTGGTAGGGAGAGAAAATCAACCCCCTTCGAGCCGTACCCCCATCTATCTGGCCCTTCCCCTGTCATGCAGCCCAGAGGTGGACGCAGCCTCGTCTCCCTCGTTGCCCCCCTCCCCGGCAGAGTCGGGCTCCCCGCGCCCCTCTCTTTTTCTTTGCTCTCTTTTCCGAGGGGGCAGTGGAATTTATACAATATTTAAGCAGCCAAAGCCGAGTCCGGGAAGATATTATTAATGTAAAAGGGACGGGCTGAAAATGCACTTGAACCTGGTTACAATTAGAGGGTGATTTTTCTAAAGGTCAATGAATTCAGATAATATCCACAGGGGGGAGAGAAATTTAATACCTTTTTAGTGAATTAATTAATTATAATATTATATCGGCTTGGGGTTCTTTTCCAGAGTGATTAAGGGAGCGATCTGTCTTCTGAGAGGCCAGGGGGAGCTGGCGCCTGGGAGCCAGCCTGACACCAAGCCGGGGACAGAATAGGGCCCTTCTCATTCTTTTCAACCTGCCTCCCCCGCACCCCCTCCCTGGGCCAGGCTCGTCCTTTGCAGCAGCTGAGGGAGCTGGAGAGACAGAGAGAGACTGGCTTGAGGGAGAAGATGGGGAGGAATAGAAAAGGGGAGGGGGTCAGGGAGGAGGACTGGCAGCTCCGGGAAGGACAAGGTACACTCTCCAGCTCTCTTAGCGAGTCCCTGCAGCATCAGGATTCTGCCTTCACCCCTCTATCCCCGCTCCTCCATTTTCCTGTTCAGAGATGGGCTAGGGAGGAGGGCGGAGGACCCCCCTTCCCCAACACGTTTCTCCCACTAGCCAGAAGCACCACAATTAGAAATTCATTCTTTCGGGGCTCTGACTTTTATTGCTCTTCTTCTGGCTCCTGTAGTAGAGTGGAAAAAAGCCCAAGAATACGGAAACCGGGGTTTGAGATCAAATGATTGTGTGGTCTTTAACAAGTCATTTCCCTTTTCTGGACTTACTCTCGCCATGCTCTCATATGAGGGGGTCGCAATAGATGGTTTTCCCGGTCTCTTTCCACCCTGAATTCTCTATCTGTTGTTTTTACATTCTATGGTCGGAGTTCCCTCTCTTATGTCTGACATCTATCCTGTGCCCCAGGTTCTCACGTTCCAGGTTCTCAGGTCACTTCCAGCTTTGATATACTCTATTCTGTGTCCTCACATTCCATGTTCTCTAAGGTCTCTCCTACACCTGACAGTCTATTTTCTATATTCTCATGTTCCAGGTTTCTTCTAACTCTGTCATACTCCATCCTGTGTTCAACCATTCCATGTTCTCCAAGATCCCTTTTATACCTGACATCCTATGTTCCCATAATGTCCTTTTTAGCTTGGACATCCTCTGTTCTGTGTTCTTATATTCTATATTCTCTAAGGTTCCTCATATACCTGACATCCTGTGCTCTATGTTCTCATGCTCCAGGTTCTCATATTCCATGTTCTCTCAGGTCCCTTTTATACCTGACATCCTGTGTCCCCATATTCTAGGTTTTAATGTCCTTTCTAGCTTGGACACCCTCTGTTCTGTCTTCTTATATTCCATATTCTCTAAGGTTCTTCATAAACCTGACATCCTATATTCTCTATTCTCATGTTCCAGGTTCTAATGTCTCTTCTAGCTCTCACATACTCTATCCTGTGTTCTCACATTCCATGTTCTCTAAGGTCCCTTATACACCTGACAGCCTATATTCTATATTCTCATGTTCCAGGTTCTAATGTTTCTTCTAATTCTGTCATACTCCATCCTGTGTTCAAGCATTCCATGTTCTCTAAGGTCCCTTTTACACTTGACATCCTATGTTCCCATATTCCAGTTTCTAAAATCCCTTCTTGCTTGGGTATCCTCTATTCTATATTCTTATATTCCATATTCACTAAATTTTCTCATATACCTAACATCCTGTGTTCTAGGTTCTTATATTCCATTTTTTTAACCCTTACCTTCTGTCTTATATTTAATACTGTGTATTGGTTCCAAGGCTGAAGAACAATAAGGACCAGGAAATGGGACTTACCCAGGGTCACCCAGCTAGGAAGTGTCTGAGGTCAGATTTGAACCCAGGGTACTCCATGTTCTAAGGTCCTTTCCAACTTTGTTCTCTGTTCTCATATTCTAGGTTCTAAGGTCACTTATATACCTGGTATCCTCTATTCTGTGCTCCATTCACATTCTATGTTCTAAGACCCCTTCTAGTTCTCTGTGAATTGTTCTCACACTTGTTCTGAAATTCTATACTCGGAAGCCCCTTCTATCTCTAACATTCCCTGGTTCTCCTTTTAAAGGGTGAATAAACACCTCCAGGATGAGCAATGCTAAACAGTAGCACAAATGAATTTTTCAGATTTTTTTCCCCTTGGAAGGCACTGGCTGGGCATGCAGTACTGGGTACTTGGATGAGGCATTAAGGGGAGCCTGGGGCATTGAAGATAAATATTCCTGCTTCACAATTTTGCCTGGGTCTGGCCCTACCCAAGCAGTCAGATCTTATTTCCTCCCCACAACTGGTCATTTCAGATTTGCTCTCTGCTGCCAGGGTCCGAATCCCACTGACAAGAAGTATGTAGACTCTCAGGGTGGCAAGGATCTCAGAGCAAAACTGGGGATACTATTAATAAGTTAGTGCTGTAAGGACCTTAGAGTCATGTACTTCAACCCTGCCATTTCATAGATGAGGAAACTGAGGCTTGGAAAAAATTAAACTCAATAAACACAATCATATGGGTACTGAGTAGAGGAGTGGAAATTAGAAACCAAGTCCTTTGACTCCAAACCCACTTCTATACTAGACCACATTACTATTTAAATAGTGCTTTGCAGTTTACAAAATAATATATATTAGCTCTTATGGGGGGGGCAAAGTCATAGATTGAGGGGTGGCTTTGGAATCAGGAAAGCCTGAATTTAAGTTCTACTTCTTGCACAAACTAGCAGTCACAGGATCATATCTCGGTGATCCAGGCAACTCTCTAAGACCAAATATTAAGGACAAATTGGCCATCTGTACGGGCAGGAGCTTCTAGCCTTGGCGTTCTTCACATCAGTAAAATGACAGCTGCAAACAAACAAAAAAGTGACTCACATCAAACTCATATTTTCATAACCTCTCATGAGAAAGGCAATATATTATCATGTCCATTTTAGAGATGGGGAAACTGAGCCACAGAGCTAAAGTAACTGGCCTACTGTCTCATAGCAGTAAGTATCAGAATAGAGATTTGACCCATCTTTTTTTTTTAACCCTTACCTTTACTATGTATTGGTTCTAAGGGAAAAAGAGCTATAAGAGGTAGGTAATGGGGGTTAAGTGACTAGCCCAAGATCACACAGCTAGTTGGTGTCTGAGGCCATATTTGAACCCAGAATACCCCCTCCCAACCCCACCTCTTTCCAACTATCTCCAGGCTTGACTTGATTAGCTGCACCTCCCATAACTTTTTACTCCAAATCTAACATGCTTTTAGTTGCAACTTTGGCTTACAGTTATTCTTGAAAGGGAGAATGTACAAGGAGAAATGCTATATAATACATACATATGTGTGTATACTTATATAATAATCAGTATTTATATAGATCTTTAAGATTTGGAAAATGCTTTGTATATATTCTTTTTTCCTTCCTTCCATCCTTCTTTCCATCCTCCCTCCCTCCCTCCCTCCCTCCCTCCCTCCCTCCTTTCTTTCTTTCTTTCTTTCTTTCTTTCTTTCTTTCTTTCTTTCTTT
>NC_058133.1:272925103-272993299 GCF_016433145.1 Gracilinanus agilis | reverse complement strand
CAGGATTGCACAGCTAGGAAGTGTCTGCATCCAGATTTGAATCCAGGGCTCCCCATCTCCAGGCTTGGCTCTCTATCTACCAAGTCACCCAGCAGCTCCCCCTCTATGGTTTTCTTAGCAAAGATACTGGAGTGTTTTGCCATTTCTTTCTCCAGCTCATTTGATAGATGAGGAAACTGAGACAAATAGGGATTAAGTGACTTGCCCAGCGTCACACAGCTAGTAGTTTACTATTTCTTTCTCCAGCTCATTTGACAAATAAGGAAACTAAAACAAACAGGATTAAGTGATTTGCTCAGGGTCACTCAGCTAGTAAGTGTCTGTGGCTGGATTTGAACTCAGGAAGAGGAATGTTCCTGATTCCAGACCTGGCACTATGCAACCACTGTGCCACCTATGCCCTCAGGTCAAATATTGCATGATTACACACACACACACACACACACACACACACACACACACACAGAATCACATGCAGAGGTTTCTGTGGATTAGTGCCTCCTCCCTTGCACACACACTTAAACAAATACACTCACGAATGCATTACACACAGAAAAACTGCACTCAGGTGCAGACACACAATGAGCACACATGGATCTGTACACTGTACACAAGCACCCTCACATTGCATACAGACTCACAGACCGGCATAGCAGGTCGAACATCGGACATGGCATCATCGAGACAATCGAATTCTTCATCCACTATTTATCAGCTGTGCAACTACAACAAAGCCAGAGCTGAGAAGGGCCTGAGAGTCCATCAAGTCCAACTCCTTCATTTCATAGATGAGAAACTGAGGCCCAGGGAGGTCCAGCTTTTTGCCCAAAACCACAAAGGCAGTGTTAGGGGTGGAATCTGAATCCGAGTCTTTTGTCTCCAGAAACAGGGTTCCTTCCACTGCACTAAATCCCTTAATCTTTCTGAACCTCAGTTTCCCCTATAAAATGGGGATAATACCTATTTCATAGGGTTTTTGTGAGATATAAATGAAATAATAGATGTAAAGCACTTTGAAAACCTGAAAGTGCTATTTAAATGCATTATTAATATATAATATAAACAATTACATAAAATATAAATCAAATAAATATAATATAAATGAAATAGGTAAACAAATATATAAAATATATAAATAAAAACAAGTGAAATAACATGTAAAGCACTTTACAAAATTCAAAAGTGCTATATAGACATTATTATTATATATTATATACATATAAATAAGGAAAATATAAACTATATGAATGAAATATAAATATATAAATAAAAATAAACAAAATAACATATATAAAGCACTTTGCAAACCTTAAAGTGCTATATAAATATGTTATTATATATTCTAAACAAATAGAGAAATATATAAACATTATAAATAATATAAATGAAATGTAAATATATAAAATATAAATAAATTAAATTAAATAACCTATGTAAAGCACTTTGTAAACCATAAAGTGCTTTGTGAATGTTCTTATTACATATAATAGAAATAGAAATAAAATATATAACATATATGAATAATATAAATATAATATAGATTAAATATAAATAATATATAAAATATGTAAATAAAAATAAATAACTTATGTAAACACTTTGCAAACCTGAAAGTGATATATGAATAAGTTATTATTATATATTATATAAATACACAAATACATAAAGAAATATATAAAATACATAAAGAAATATATAACTTAAAATATATAAAATTATGTAAATATACAAATAAAAAGTAAATGAAATAATACATAAAGCATTTTGCAAACCTTAAAGTGTCATATGAATGTGTTATTATTATTATAACTGTACCTAGTGGCATACAATACACACATATACACATATTGCATACACATGACTACACTCACACAGTATACATTCATAGATGTTCATGTATGCTCACCTCCTTGCTCAGCTCACACATCATTTTACACTTAAAGTGCCACATTACTGCCCATAGCTTGGCATTGTGAAAAGAACAAAGGGCTGATGTTGCAGGGCAGGTACAGGTGCCAGGTTCAGGGGCTCCTCTATGATGGGGCTGCTCCTTCCTGCCTTGAGTCTCTGACAAAAAAGGAGCTCCTTGTGAGAAACCAGGGAGATTTATTTAGTTTCAGGCAAGGGTTGGGGGTGGACTGAGGGAGAAGGAAGGACAGACAGTGGTGCCCAAACTTTTTTGGCTTACCGCCCCCTTTCCAGAAAAAAATATTCCTTAGCCCCCTGGAAATTAATTTTTAAAAAATTTAATAATTTCCAGGGGGCTAAGGAATATTTTTTTCTGGGAAGGGGGCAGTAGGCCAAAAAAGTTTGGGAACCACTGCTCTAGTCCCTCTTGACTCAGGAGAGTCAGTTCTACTGACTCTCATGCCAGCACACTTTCCATTATGCCATGCTGCCCAAGGTCCATCACTTCCTTCTTCTAATACTCACCATGTTTCCTTGTACCCCATTCTTCCATCAGGAGGCAAAACCTCCAGAACTAGATGTGTCAACTCTGAGTTTTCCACTAGTAGTAGGGTAGAAGTCTCCAGGTTGGTTCTAATTCCAAGCCAGGCATTTAAAGCCAGTCTCCAGACAGAAAGGGCCATGTTATTGTTCTCTAGTAGTTTTTTTATTCATGTTGGTCAATATAATAGAGTAGTTTGCCATTTCCTTCTCCAGCTCATTTGACAGATGAGAAAACTGAGGCAAACATAGTTAAGTGACTTGCCCATGTCACACAGCTTTTACATTTTGGGGGCCAGATTTGAACTCATTTTCCTGACTTTAGGTCTGGCACTCCATCCACTGTGCCAGGTAGATGCTATAAAGGAACCTAAGATAAATTAGACCCATTGAGGAAAAGTAGCCACAAAAGACATGCTTGTGAGTTTGCCTGGGATTTCATGGAAAGGATGGGTCTCAAAATAGCAGCTCAAAAGTGTATTGTCTAGGGGGCAGCTGGGTAGCTCAGTGGAGTGAGAGTCAGGCCTAGAGACAGGAGGTCCTAGGTTCAAACCCAGCCTCAGCCACTTCCCAGCTGTGTGACCCTGGGCAAGTCACTTGACCCCCATTGCCCACCCTTACCACTCTTCCACCTATGAGACAATACACCAAAGTTAAGGGTCTAAAAAAAAAAGTGTATTGTCTAGCTGAAACTCAGATAAAGACATCTCCTGAAAGCTTCCTTCATAATAATCCTTGAGTTTTTCATTATTTTGATGACTAAAGAAGTCTTTATCTTGTCATGACCAAATGGCCCAGAATCTCTTTCCCCTGTTTACTGTAAACTCCCAAGTTATTGTCAATATTCCTCAATTACTTGGGTTTGTAGAAGTGCCCTAGAAATGCTTTGGGTAAAGTCTTTTCATAAACAATATTCTCTGGGAAAGTTACACCTATTACATGATGCAATGCTTAACATTCTACATTCTATAAAAATCTTTCTCTTTGTTATAATAAACAAAGCTATGACAACAATCACATTAGTTCTGTATGTCTTCTGCTTGGTTCTCTCTGTAGCCACACAGATGCTTGCTTTTTCCTTTCTATCTATCTTTCTCTTTATCTTTCACTTACTTGGGGCTGGTCTCTTTGTATACTGACTCTCTCTCAGCAGCTGTGGTGGTTTAACCCTGACACCTAGCCCTCATATCCAGCCATTCATCACTTAACAAGCTGCCCCTGAAGAAACCATAGATTTCCCATAACTGAAGTCACAGGACTTGAGTTCACATCTTTCTTTGACAAATATTACCCATAATGTTTTAGAAGAGTCTATCTCTTTGAGCTTCAATTCTCTCACTAACAAAGTAAGGGGATTGAACTAGATGGCCTCTAGAAGTTCCTTCTAGCTCTAGAACTGTAGTCCTCTAGTCTTTAATCTCTTGATTTGATTGGCTGACCTCAGAATCTCAACTTTTACCCCGGATGTCCCTGCAAAGAAAGGTTCTATCAGTCAATCAAGCAACCAACAAGCATTTATTAAGCATCTTCTATATACTACCCACTATGCTAATTGCTGGGGTCATAATACAAAGAATGGATTAATATCTATTCTCAGGAAGCTTATAGTAAAATGGAGGGAGACAATAAGTAACATATGTAAGTCTATAGAAAATTAAAAAGAATAAATACAAATAAATTGAAAATAATTAAACACAAGGTAGTTTGAATATATACCTACTTTTCCTGGAACAAGATATTTTTCATGCCTCTAGGTCCCTGAAAGTCCCATTGGATTTGTTCCAACTTTTCCTAAGAGGAGACTCAACTTTAAACCCAGAGCCCAGCCAAGGTTTTCCTCCTTGTAAGTTAAGAATTATCCACTGAGGCTATCAAGGATCCAGGTGTATTGGCTCCAAGGCAGAAGAGTGGTAAGGACTTGCCCAGAGTCACACAGCTGGGAAGAGTCTAAGGTCAGATTTGAACCTAGGACCTTTTGTCTCTAAGCCTGGCTCTCAATCCACTGAGCTACCCAGCTGCCCCCCTGTACATTTGTATTTTAGAAGGAAAGGATAGATAGAGCCTGGAATAGTTATCTTTTCTGGAGTTTATGTTGGTGGTTTTTTTCCCCTAAAGTCCTCCTCTGGTCTCTCATGATGGGCCAAAGGTGACCCAGGGTTCTGGAAGGCTGTATTCACCAGTACAAGTCAGTCAGTCAATAGCAAGCATTTATCCAGCACTCATTATGTGTCAGGCACTGTGTTAAATGCTAGGGATACAAAGAAAGGCAAAAACACCCCCTGACCTCAAGGAGCTTACATTCTAATGGTGGAGATGATGTGCAAAAAACTCTATACCACATGAATAGAGCACTAGGCTTGGAGTCAGGAGGACCTGGGTTCAAATCTAGCCTCAGACATTTCCTAGCCATGTGACCCTTGGCAAGCCACTTAACCCCAATTGCCTAACCCTTAGAATAGATACTAAGAAAGAAAGTAAGGGTTTAAAAAACAACAGCAACAAAGAAAACAAAAAATAAACCTTTGTAGTTAAGAGACATTTACAGAATAAATATATCAGTTGGGAAGTCATCTTCAAGGGAAGATGCTAGTAGTGGTGGGACCTAGGAAAAGGCTCTTACAGATGGCAGAATTTCATCTGAGGCTTGGAGGAAACCAGGGTCAGCCAGGCAAAGAATGTGGAGTTCAGAAAGGGAGTTTGATGTGTGAAGAAAAGTAAAAGTGTCAGTGCGGTTGGATCAGAAAACATTTGAAAGCAAGCTGAGTAAAAGACTGGTCAGGTTGGGAAGGTTTGGCGAGTCCTACCAAGCTAGGAAGGCTTCAAATGATGGGCTGCATGTATGCTGCCTGATAGTCAGCTTAGCCATGTGTCATGAGGTTTATCTCTAGAAATATGGCCATTGGGAGATTAATTTTTTTTGTAGGGGGGGGGGGGTCACGATAACCTATGAAGAACAGCTTCAGTGAAGGGAAAAAGAATATTAGTGACTCAGTCTCCAAAAAGATCTCAAGAGACTAGAATAATGAGCTGAGTCTATGGGTTGAAATTCAGTGGACATAAATGTAAAAAACCCTATATATGGATGGGAAAAAATCAACTTGACAAATTCAAAATGGGGAGGAATGGCTAGACAGAAGTTTGTCTGAAAGGGAGCTGGGAGTTTTAGTGGACCACAAGCTTCATAGAAGTTACAGGGAGGCCACCAAAAAAGCAAATACAATGATCAGCTATTAAAAAACTATGATATAACACCTCAGAATGATTTCTGAAGCAGCATAACCCATAAAAAGGCAGGGAGAAGTAATTTTTCAGTCCAAAACAACTTAGAAGGCTGATCTCTTAGAAGGGATCTAATGCACTAGGGTGGAGCACCAAATAACACACCCAGGGAGGCCCCACTGCAGCAATAGGTCCTGGGTGCAGCTGTCTCAGCAGCAGAGGCTGCAAGGAATTCTCAGTCACAGATGGTAAGGGGAGTCAGACATATGCTCAGAAGGAGATTGTAGGGGTCCCTTTGCTGGCTCAGGGTGCAAGACTCTTATAGTACTGCCCATATGTAGATCCAGGTAACATTCCTGGGGCACAATTTCAGGATGAGAAGCACTAGCAAACACCAATGTTTTCAGTCAGAGGGAAATAGGGGACTCTGGTCACAGTTCCAAGGGAGTAAAAGAGTCCTTGTGGTTACTCACAGACAAGAGAACAAGTCAGGAGACTGTTAAAACACACCTCTCCTTACATCATACCAACTTAGAAGAACTGAAAGCAGATAAATCCCCAGAGTCTGCTCTGAAGGCAGCTGCACAAAGAACCTGAAGCTTGGAACAGTGCTCTTCTCTTCACCACAGTTACAGAGCCCAACTTTAACAGTTTTTTACATTAACAGAAAAGAAAAAGGCTGGGAAATGAGCAAAAGGCAAAAAAGAAAAAGAAAAAAAAAGAAAGAAACTCAACACAGAGAGTTATTCTGGTGACAGAGAAGACAAAAATACAAACTCAGAAGAAGACAATAAAGTCAATGCTGATGCATTCAAAACCTCCAAGAAAAATATGAATTGCTTTCAAGCCTTAAAAAAAAACATTAATGGAGCAGCTAAAAAGGATTTTAAAAATCAAATAAGGAAGAGAAAAGAAAAATGGGAAAATAAACGAGTGATACAGAGAAATCATGAAAAAGGGATCAACAGGTTGGTAAAGGAGGTACAAAAAAATACCAAAGAAATCAAAAACAGAATAGGTGAATCAGTAAAAGAGGCACAAAAGTCCAACGAAGAGAACTTCTTAAAAGGCAAAATTGGCTGTATGAAAAAAGAGATACACGAGATCACTGAGGAAAAGAACTCTTTACAAAGTAGAATTGGTCAAATGGAAAAGAAGGCACAAAATCTTGCTCAAGAAAATCATGTCTTAAAAATGAAAATTGGGCAGTTGGAAGCTAATGACTTCATGAAACATCAAGAAACAATCAAAGTCAAAAGAATAAAAAAAAATGTATATATATATGTATATATATATATATATATATAAAAGAAAATGTGAAATATATTATTGGAAAGACAACTAACCTGGAAAATAAACCCAGGAGAGATAATCTAAGTATCATTGGACTACCTGAAAGAAGAGCTTAGACATTGTTTTTCAAGAAATTATAAAGGAAAACTTCCCTGATATTCTAGAACCAGAGGATAAAATAGAAATTGAAAGAATCCACTGATCACCTCCTGAAAGATATCTCAAAAGAATAACTCCAAGGAATATTATAGCCAAATTCTAGAACTCTCAGATCAAGGAGAACATATTTCAAGCAGCCTAAAAGAAACTATTCAAATATCATGGAGCTATAGTCAAGATAACACAAGATTGAGTAGCTTCTACTTAAAGAATCAGAGATCATAGAATAGTATATTCCAGAGGGCAAAGGAGGTAGTACTTCAACCATGAATCACCCAGAAAAACTGAGCATAATCCTTCAGGGGAAAAAATGGGTATTCAATGAAACAGAGAACTTTCAAACATTCCTGACAAAAAGACTAGAGCTGAATGGAAAATTTGACTCTCAAATACAAGACTCAAAAGAAACATAAAAAGGTAAACAGGAAAGAGAATCAAAAGACATTCAATAAGCTTAAACTGTGTACATCCTTTAGGGAAGATGATTCTTGTAACTCCTAAGAACTTTCTCATTATTATAAGGGCAGTTAGAAGTAGTATACATAGTCAGAGGTCAAGGGATATGATGGGATAATATAAATGGTGAATATGATGGGATGATATAAAAATTAAATTAAATTAAAACGTGAGAAAAAGGAATGCATTAGGAGGGGGGAAAGGGGAAAATGGAATGGGTTGATTATCTTATACAAAAGAGGCATGAAAGATGGGGGAGGTGAGTAAAGAAACATGAAAATCTTACTCTCCTCAGAATTGGCTCAATGAGGCCAATCAATAGGGTATAGAAATTTATCTTACCCTATAGAAAAGCAGAAGGGGAAGGGGTTAAGAGAAGTGGGGTAGGGCTGATAAAAGGCAAATTGGAGGAGGGGGAGATCAGAAACTAAATGGGGAAGTAGGATGGAAAGTAATACACAGCAATCATAATGGTACAAAAATTTTTATAAGTCTCTCTAATAAAGGTCTCATTTCTCAAACGCATACGGAAATGAGTCATATACATAAGAATATAAGTCATTCCCAATTTGATAAATGGTCAAAGGATATAAACAGGCAGTTCTCAAAGTAATTAGAGCTATCTTTAGTCATGCAAAAAAAAATGCCCTAAATCACTTTTAGTCAGAGAAATGCAAATTAAAAACAACTCTGAGGTACCACCCCACACATATCAGATAGGCTATTATGAGAGAAAAGAGAAATGACAAAACTTGGAGGGGATATGAGAAAGTTGAGACATGAATGCACTGCTGGGGGAGTCAAATTGATTCAATCATTTTGAAGAGCAATTTGGACCTATGCTCAAAGGGCTATAAAACGTAAGTACCCTTTTACCCAGCAAGACCATTACTAGGTTTGTGTCCCAACAAGATAAAAAAACAAAAAGAGGAAGGACCATATGTACAAAAATAATTCAAGTAGCTCTTTTTGTAGGGACAAAGAATCAGAAAGTGAAGGGGCTGTCAAGTGGGGAATGGCTGATAAGTTGTGGTATATGATTGTAATAGAATACTGTCATGTTGTAAGAAATGACAAGCAGGAGGAGCTCAGAAACACTTAGAAAGATTTACATGCACTGAAGCAAAGTGAAAGAAGTAGAACCAAGAGAACATCATACACAGTGACAGGAATACCATACAATGAACAATTGTGAATAACAGCTATTCTCAGTAATATAGTGATCCAAAACTATACCAACATTCTCATGATAAAAAAAAAAATGCCGTCTTCTTCCAGAGATAAAGAACTGATAGAGAAAAAACTGTTAGAGTTGGATGGATGCAGATCAAAGAATACATTCTTTCACATCACTGTGCTTATGGGATTATTTTGGAGTTTTGGTTTCATATGAGTTTGTTCTTACAACCATGACCAATATGGAAGTGTGTTTTGCATGATAATAAAAAGAAAAGAAGAAAAAGACTGATAGAATCTGAAACTAGGGCAAAGCAAACTTATTTCACTTTCTTAATTTTTTTAAATCTGAGTATCCTCCCACAAAAGGATTAATATGTTTGAAACGATTGTACATGTAAAATCTATATGAGATTGCTTACCATCTCAAGGTGGAGGTGGGAGGTAGAGAGGTAGGGATGGAAAAAATTAGAGCCTCACTATTTTTTGAAAAATGTTGGAAACAGTTTTTATATGTAATTGGGGAAAAGAAAATAAAAATTTAAAAATAATTACTAAAAACAATAAATGCTTTTTTTTTCTTTCTCTTCCCTCAAGGAATGTAAAGGAAGCTAATCTGGATGGACCATAGAGTTCATGAAAGGGTGAAGTGTCTAATAAGGCTGGAAAAGTTAGATTGAAGTCAGGTGGTGAAACAAATATTGAACAAAAGAATTTGTATTTGACCATAGAAACTAGAAACACTAGGAACCAACTAGAGCAGGGGGATGAAATGGTCATACCTAGACTTTAGGAATATCATTTTGACGGCTGAATGGAGGATGGATTGGAAAGGGGAGAGACTCAAGGGAGGGAGATCAGTTGGACAGTGACAGCAATAGTGCAGGGGAGAGGTGATGAGAGCCTAAGCTTAAAGGAGTGGTTGTGTGAGTAGAGAGAAGTCAGACTTGAGAGATGTTGGGGAGGTAGAATCGACAAGATCTGGCAATGGATTATCTATATGGGATGAAGGAGAAAAAGAAGTGGAGGGTAATAGTGAGGGATGAGAAGGATGATGATGCCCTCAGCAAAAAAGAGGGACATTAGGGTTTTTGGTGAAAGATGAGTTCACTTTTGGCCATATTGAATTTGAGGCATTTCCAGGACACACCACTGGAAATGTTCCATAGGAAGTTGTTTATGTAGACCTCCAAAGAGAGACTGGCTGGATACATAGATCTGAGTTGGTGCTCCATTGTTTTCAGTCAAATTTGACTCTTCATGACTCCGTTTGGGGAGTTTTCTCGGCAAAGACACTTGAATGATTTGCCATTTCCTTCTTCAGTTCATTTTACAGATGAGGAAACTGAGACCACCAGGCTTGAGTTGCCCAGGGTCACATAGGTGTCCATGGCCAGATATTAACCCAGGAAGATGGGTCTTCTTGACTCCAGGCCAGGCACTCCATGCATTATAGCACTACCTAGTTGCATAGATTTGATATTTAAATCCATGGAATCTTATGTGATCACCAAGTGAGAAGACTATAAAGACAAGAGAAGAAGACCTAGGACAGAATCTTGTGGAATACCCCTATTTAGTGGGCATGATGTGGCTGACAAAATATTTAGACTGAGAAGACATGGATAGAAGGAGAACCAATGTCATGAAAAGGCAAAAAGGAGATGACCAAGAAGAGAGAGTGTCAAATGCTTCAAGAGAGGTCAAGAGGGCGGAGGAAGGAGAAAAGGCCATCAAATTGTAATTAAGAGACAACTGGTTTATTTGAAGAAAATAATTTCACTTAAGTGATGCCAATGAAGCCAGATTCCAGAGAAAAGTTTAGAAGAGAGGAAGAAGAGAGGAAGTGAAGGCAATGGGTGTAGACAACTTCTAGGATTCTATCTGAAAAGGAGGACCTCAGTGGAGAGTGGGTGAAGGGAGAAGGTGCTGAGAATTGATTAGAAAGTCATAAAAGGATTATCTTGCTGCTATGCAGGTCCAGTTGTCCACTGAAGTGGTTGTGGAGAGGCTCAGTGATGTTTTTGTGACTTTCTTCAGCTCCATTCAGTCACACATGAATAAGAGCTGAGGAGATGTATGATAGGAGTGTTCCAGAGTTAGGATTCGACAAGACATGAGTGGCCACAAAGTCTGAGGACAAAGGATTCAAGAATTCTCAAGTAAGAAAAGATACTATCATCACCCAAATACAATATTACAGGGACAGCTGGGTGGCACAGTGGATAGAGTAGTGGGCCTGATATCAGAAATATTCATCTTCCTGAGTTCAAATCTAGCTTCAGACACTGTGTGGCCCTGAGCAAGCTTCACGCTATTTGCCTCAGTTTCCTCATCTGTCAAATCTGTCAAATTTGACAAAGAGTCAAATGCGACTGAAAACAACAGAGCACCAATTCAGATCTATGTATCCAGCCAATCTCTCTTTGGAGCTCTACATAAACGACTACCTATGGAACATTTCCAGCGGTGTGTCCTGGAAATGCCTCAAATTCAATATGGCCAAAACTAGAGTAGAAAATGGCAAACCACTACAGTGTCCTTCTCAAGAAAATTCCAAGCAAGGTCATGAAGAGTCAGCCACTGCTGAAACTGAAGTGACTGAACAACAACTGATTATGGGAGGATGTATGATTTTATCAGGGTGGAGATTTCTCTGTGGTGGCGATTCTGGGGTGGAAATTCTTTTTTACAAAGGATAGGTAAGTGCTAGGGAGTTAGTTGCCTGAAAACATATAGTTTCAGTGACTGTCTAATGTCTCACAAGGATGAATCCAGGCCATTCTAACTCCAAGTTTGGCACTGTATTTGCCTCTCATTATTATTATTTTTTATTTAAAACCCTTACTTTCTGCCTTAGAATCAATACTATGTATTGGTTCCAAAGCAGGAGAGCAGTAAGGGCTAAGCAGTGGGGGTTAAGTGACTTGCCCAGGGTCACACAGCTAGGAAGTGGCTGAGGTCAGATTTGAATCCAGGACCTCTAGGCCTGGCTCTCAATCCACTTAGCTACCCAGCTGCCTCTACTTTGCCTATTATCATCACCAAAATGTAGTAATAATAATTCCTTGCATTATGTATGATACTTTATGGTTCCCAAAGCACTTTTACATCCTCTATCCCATTGTATATTCAAAAGACCTTGTGAGGCAGAGGAAGAGATATTTTTTTCTCATTGTATAGATCTTTACAAGGAAACCATATTCAAGAGAAGTTGAGACCCAGAGGGGAAGAGCCAAAGTGCCTCAAATAATAATGGAAGAGCTGGAACTAGACTCTAAGTAAGTCTAGTGACTGGGTTCTTTTTGAAAGTCTATCATGTGCAAGAATACAAGAAACTCAGCATAGTTCCTGCCCTCCAGGAGCTTTTAATCCAGCTAGGGACACAACATTCCTCAGATAAAAACATAGGGTTTGGTTATTTTTGAAACCCTTACTTTCTTAGCAACAACTCTAAGACAGAAGAGCAAGGGCAGGGGCTAGGCAATTGGGGATTAAGTGACTTGCCTAGGGCCACACGGCTAGGAGGTATCTGAGGCCAGAATTGAACCCAGGTCCTCCTGACTCCAGGCCTAGTACTCTATCCTAGGTACCATCTAGCTGCCCCTGATAGAAACATAGTTAATCCCACATAGCATTACATGCTAAACACCTGGCAAATGATATAGCCAGCCTATGCTCAAGGAACTCAAAACATGGAGAGATTCCTGTTGGCTGGGGGAAAGGCTTCAGGGAGTTTGTGGGACTTCAGTTGGACCCCAAAGGGTGAGAAGGACTTAGATAAAAGGAAAGAAAGGGGAGGATGCTATGGGAGAGGGAAGGAAAAAATAGCATCTGTCAGAAATGGAGCAACAGACAAGACCACACACACACACAGATGCCTCACACCCAGAGGACTCTCTGCATTAGACTGGAACAGTTTCCAGATAATGAGCAGAGGGTGGCAGTGAGAAAATTGACCTAATTGATGATGTCTCTTTCATAAACCCAGAGGACCTCACCAAGGGTTTGGGGATAGAGCACTGACCAAAGAATGGGCATAGATGGAGGTATCCCAAGGCACTCAGTGGGCTCCAGTTCATTCCCCCCATATCCCCTTGTTGTCTTCCCCCATTCCCTTCCTGCCTCAGAGCTCAGGGCAAAGATCTGACCTAGTTAGAAGAGGGGTGGCATCCTGGTTTGGAGCAGTTGGGCCTGAGGGACCAGGCACAGTTCTTGGAAGAGGACCTGGGGAGAAGAATAGAAGAGGGGAGGGAGAGAGAGAACTATGGCATAAAGAGAGGCTGCGGGAAGAAACAGGCAGGGAGCCAGGAAGATTAGGATTGAAAGAATAAAGAAGGGACCCAGACTCCTCATTCTGTTCTGGGCCCCTTCCCCAACAGACATTTCTGCTGTCTCTAGGGGCATTGATAGTATGAAATTTCAGGGGGATTTTGAGCTGATTTAAAGATCATATAGTCCTACTCCATGCTTTTTACCTAAACTTAAAAAAAGTTTTATCAATGCTATTTTCTTTTTAAAAAATTTACTTCCCAAATCTTCTTCCCCATATAGAATCTCCTCTCTACATTCCCCTACTTCTCTCTCTCCCCCTTCCTCCCTTCCTTTCTCCCTCTCTTCCTCCCTCTCTCTGTCTCTGTCTCTCCTGTTCTCCCTTTCTTCCTCTCCTTCTCTCTCTTCCTCTCCTTCTCTCTCTTCCTCTCCTTTTCTCTCTTCCTCTTCTTCTTCTTTCTTCTTCTTCTTCTTCTTCTTCTTCTTCTTCTTCTTCTTCTTCTTCTTCTTCTTCTTCTTCTTCTTCTTCTCCTCTCTCTCTCTCTCTCTCTCTCTCTCTCTCTCTCTCTCTCTCTCTCTCTCTCTCTCTCCCTCCCTCTAAAGGAGTTTATTAAAAATATGTCATGGGAGCAACCTAGAATCCTTCTTTGTTACAAATAATAAGGGGAGAATCTTCTAGGGTGTTGATCCTCCCAGAGATAATGTCCCCAGAGTCCCAGGGTTTTGATTCTGTGTAGTATTTGGCTTGGCTCTGTGTAGGGGCCAATCATTATGGATTTATCTCTTTCCTGATTAAAGACTTGGTTTTTCTGAAAGAAAAAACAAACAAACAAACAAACAAAAATAAAAAACAAAACAAAAAAAACAAAAATAATAAGAACTAACATTTATATATAGTCCTTACTAGATGCCAGGCACTGCAATAAGTACTTTAAAATTATCATGTCATTTGATCCTCACAACAAATCTGGAAGGTACTTGCTATTATCATTTTCTTTTCATAGATGTGGACACTGAGGTAGGCAAAAGAGAAGTGCCTCGCCCAGGGTCACATAGCCAATAAGTGTCTGAGGCTGGATTTGAACTCCATTCTTCATGACTCCAGGCCTAGCTCTCTATCCATCTAGATAGCTAGATGTACGACCTAGCTGCCAAATAATTGTTGTCAGTTAAAACAAATCAGCATACTGACTAAGTCTGAAAATGTATGCCTCATTCTGTACCTATTGTCCACCACTTCTGTTCGGACAAGGCAGAAGAAGGTATGCTTCACCATCAAGTCTCTGACATCAAAACTCAAGTCTTTATTTTACAGAAGGCACACAGATGATAAAATTAGAATCCAAATTCAAATCTTGTGGCTCAAAAATCCCCTATTGCAGTGTGCCCTTAGCTCCTGACCTTGTGATTCCTTTGAAAGATGAGGAGTTGGATCCCTAAGCTGCTATCTCGAAAAGTTGGGTATGATCACTCACTTTCTTCATTCTCAAGTCTATTTTATACTCAGCCATTTACTCCAGGCAAGTAATTGTTTTCACTCATGAAATGTTTGACCGTCACCAAGTCACTTGCATCCCAGTTTCCCCTTCTTTAAAATGAAGGGTTGAATTACAGGATTTCTAAAATTTCTTTCATCACTCTCAGGCTATGAGTTGGGTTTTTTCAGGCCTGCGATTTCAGTGGGAGCCGGGAACTCCTCATGAGGAAACTCTTCTTGGCAATACAAATGGGCATCTGCTCTGCAACATATAGTCCTGAAGAATTGCTTGGGGGCACAGAGAGATTGAATGATTTTCTCAGGGTCCCATAGCCAATATGAGTCAAAGGCAGGACTCAAATCTAGATCCTTCTGACTCAGAGACCAACTTTCTCTCTACTATACCATACTGCCTCTTAGCAACTAGATGTCTAAATAGATACAAACTACTAAAATTTTGATTCGGTGGTTGAGAAAAAGAATATAAACCTCAAAATAGGACTTTTACTGAGTGATGGAACCTAGTATTGGGGAGCAAGTCCTTTGCCATGACCAATAAGCCAAGGGGAATGAGTGAGGGTACAAGCAGGACCAGAAGAGGGAGTTGGGAAGGCTGTTCCACCAAAAGGGAGCCAGATTTTGGTGGTTAAAAAAGAAAGAAAGAGAGGAAAAAATTTAGGATAAAGGCAAATTTGTTGCCTATGGAACAGGGCTTCCAGAGGGCACATTGGAAGTGGAAGGTGGTTCTTGACTGAAACTTTGGGATTGGAGTGTTGAAGGAGATTGAGTAAAGAATCGGGTGTTAGGGGATGGAAGATGTGGTTTGACTGATATCCAACAGGAGTTCAGAAATACTGGAATGTGTAGGTTATGACTGGATGTGAAGGTGTTCATCATTGAGTGGTACCAATCCTTTTCTTTATTTTTTAAAATCCTTATTTTCTGTCTTGGTAGCACTGTGAGACAGAAGGGTGAGAATGAGGCAAATGAGGTTAGGTGACTCGTCCAGAATCACACAGCTAGAAGAACAAATTTAAATCCAGATCCTTCCAACTCCAGGCCTGGCTATCTATCCACTGAGCCACCTAGCTGCCCCAGCATCAATCCTTTTCCCAAAGGAGAATGGAGATCCAGCTGGAGGCAGCCTGAGATAGGAGGCACACGGTAAGAAGGCTAGATAGGACACTCTTTTTCACTATTCATTTCCCTTCCAAAACTTGGAGATTAGGCAAAAAATAGAGCATCAGGAGGAGGAGAAATGAGCTTGCCCAGTAGGAAAAGGAAGTTCTAATCCTTCCTGACTTGCCTCTTCCCCTTCCCTCAAGGGAGAGGGATGGCCTGAGGTTAAAAGGAAGGTTGCTCTTTTTTGCACTGGAGGTTTTCCACATCGTTTTTAGGGACCAGGTTGGCTGCAGGAGGTAGAAGCTGCCTTGTGCTGGCACAGATGGAAGTTGGCCCCACTGGCCCCTTGCCACCTTCCTTCTTCAGGGGACATAAGCAGCAGGAGCTGGAAAGCATGTAGTCAGAGGAAAGTTTGATTCCTCTTCTAGAAATTCAGGAAACAACTAGTCATCTAGTTTGGCTGGAAAGAAGAGTTCATGTTGGGGAGTAATGTGAAATGAGGCTGCACAGAGACATTGCGGAGGGGAGAAGGAGCTTGTGCTTCATCCCCTGGGTGGTGGGGAACTGCTGAATGTTTCTGACCTGGTCATTCCTGGGATGGAGAAAGACTATTTTGGCAGCTGTATGGAGGGCTGGTTGGAAAAGGAAGAGACTAAAGTCAGGGAGACCAGTGAAGAGACTGCTAGAGTTGTCGAGGTCAGAGACATAACTAGTCATTGGGTCAACTTGAGACAAGTACCACAAAATGCACGTAGGTCAAGAAGTAAAACAAATTCATTGGCAGGTGGCCCCTGGAAGACACTTTAGCCCTGGGGGCATTAGGCTCTGTAGAAGGAGACCCAAGGACAGCGGGAGGAGGATGCTGGGGAGAGAGCACGGCAGGCCAGGCTAGAGGAAGAGTTCACCTGGAGTGTTTCAGGAAGGGGAGATGAGAAGGAAATCTGACATCTGGAAGCTTCCTATTTGAACTAATTATGCATGCTAAATAGGTGCGATTCTCAGTTGTTTCTAATACAAACCCCTTAGCACTTCACAGCCACAGTCTAGTTCAGAAATACTTTTCCATTCTTTTTAAAAATTTTTTATTTTTTATTATTTCCCTTTGTGTCCTCTCAGTTCCATTCAAACTCATCAGCTCATTATTCCCCAAACAGAATATTAAATTTCAAGCCTTTTTGCTTTTGTTCTCGTGGTTTTCCCATGTTTAGAATGCCCTTCCTTTTTACCTCCGCCTAATAGAATCCCTTTGTTGTTAATGTTCAGTCATTTTCAGTGATGTCCGATTCTTTGTGACTACTTTGGGTTTTCCTGGCAAAGATCCTGGAGTGGCTTATTATTTCTTTCTCCAGATCATTTTACACAGGTGGAAACTGAAGCAAGCAGAGTTAAGTGACTTGTCTAGGGTCACACAGCTAGGAAGTGTCTGAAGCCAGATTTGAACCCAGGACCTCTCATCTCCAGGCTTGGCTCTCTAACCACTGAGCAACTTAGCTGTCCCTTTTGTATATACTTTGTACCTTATATTCCTTGCAAGATGTCAGCTACTTGATGATAAGAACAAATTTATTTGTCTTTGTGTTCTCAGTATTTTGTAAAGTATCTTGGTAGATGCTTAATAAATATCAGTTCAATGAACTGTTGAGTTAAAAGAATTTAAATATTTTCAGCACCCGCTAAATTTTGGTGTCTTAGGCAAAGCCTTGGTTTCCCTGTTCTTGTTAAAACTCTGGTCTAGGCTAAAAGTGATAACAGTCTGAACTAGGGCAGTGTCTCTTCAAGAGAAGAGAAGGGAATGGATGGAGGATGCCACATGTAATTTTTTTAATAGCCCTTACCTATCCTAGTAACTTTAAGACAGAAAGGTAAGGGCTAGGCAGACAGGGTTAAGGGACGTGTCCAGGGACACACAGATAGGAAGTGACTGAGACCAGATTTGGAACCAAGTCCTCTCGATTCTAGGTCTGGAGTTCTATCCGCTAAGCCACCTAGCTGCCCCTCATGCATATAAAATTGAAACTAACTACAACTGATCAGATACAGGAGGAAAGGTGACTCTGAATTTGAAAACTGGTGTCACTAAAATGATGGCGGTGCCTTCTATAGAAAGAGAGAAGTTTGGGTGGAAAATAAAGAATTCTATTTTGCACAGAATGAATTGGAAGTGCCTATAGCACATCTAAGGGAAGATATCCAAGAGGAAATTGACTCCTGCCTGAAAATCAGAAAGAAGTTAGGATTGGATCTAGAGCTTTGAGATCATTGAGAGTCTGTCTACAGAGAGAAGAGGGTCTAGGACAGAGTCCTGGGGAACGCTACCCTAAAGGGGTAGAATGTGACTGATGAGCTGGTATGGACTCGGAGAAGGATTGGCCAGGCAGGTAGAAGCAGAACCAGTGGAGATTAGTGTCTGGGAAGGCAAGGCAGGAGAGTATGGGGAAGAAGCGATTGGTTTACTGCAGTACTGAAAGCTAGAAAGAGATCTGGAGAAGGAGAACTAGAAAAGACCTTTGGGCTTAGCAGTTAAGAGGTGGTTGATAACTTTGGAGGGATACAGTAGTGATGGGATTAGAAGTCAGACTGGAAGGGATTGAGAAGTTTGTAGATGAGGACATGGAAACAGTGAGAATACATAAGTCTAGGAGTTTGACAGTGAAAAAGAGAAATCTAAGAGATGGCAGATGCAATGAAGAGATTTAAAAAAAAAAAAAAAGCCTTACGTTCTTTCTTAGAATCAAGAGGTTCTAAGGTAGAAGAGCAGTAAGGGAAAAGCAATGGGGATGAAGTGACTTGCCCAGGGTCACACAGCTAGGAAGTGCCTAAGGCTAGATTTGAAACCAGGACCTCCCATCTCTAGGTCTGGCTCTCAATCCACTGAGCCACCTAGGTGCCCTCTTGAAGCTTTTTAAAGGTTGAGATTAATCTGAGAGTCTTTGTAGTTATTTGGAGAAAGAGTTAGAGAAATTCAAAACCATGACTTAGAGATATTAGATATTGAAGCTGAGAGAAAAGGAATGATTGCTTGGGTGAACTCCGGGAGAGGAAGGATTAGAACCAGGGGCACAGGCTCATTGTGTTGAGGAGAAAGACCCTCTCTTCCTCAGGGAAAGGAGTTAAAATTAAAGATAGGTAAAGGTAGAGAGGTTTGAAGGCTGAAGTGGGGGAAAACATCCTGCATGGTAGCTTCTGTTTTCTCAGTAAAGAAGGAGACATCAACATCTCCTGAGGGAGGACTGGTGAGGGAGACTCTGAGATCTTGAGGAGAAAAGGTTTGGAACAGGTACTGAATGGGACAATGGGAATGGAACAGCCAATTTAGGACTTCTGAAATATTTGCCATGTATCAGTGAACACCCCATCAAGATGAAAAAAACAAACAAACCACTGATTTAAAGGGGATCCAGTAAGTCCTCCAGCCTCCTTCAGAAGCCAGGGTTGATATTTGGCCGGTCATGTATGACAGTAGGATGAGGTAGGCAGGATTAGTTCAACTAGTCCTGTAGCGATAGAGGAACAAGATTGTGAAGAGTTGAAAATGAGGTCTGCCAAGAGATCAGAAGACATCTTCTTTGTTTGTTTGTTTTAAATTTTTTCTTTGAACCCTTACCTTCCATCTTGGAGTCAATAGTGTGTATTGGCTCCAAGGCAGAAGAGTGGTAGGGCTAGGCAACGGGGGTCAAGTGACTTGTCCAGGGTCACACAGCTGGGAAGGGTCTGAGGCCAGATTTGAACCTAGGACCTCCCGTCTTTAGGCCAGGCTCTCAAGCCACTGAGCTTCCCAGCTGCCCCTAGAAGACATCTATTTTTAAAATTTATTTTAATTATCATGCAAAACCCACTTCCATCTTGGTCATCAATGTAAGAGCACACTCATACATAACCCAAACTCCAAAATAAAACCATAAATACCCTGTGCATCTTTTCTTTGGGAGTAGAAGAAGGCAGGAAGAAGCAAGGCATACAGAGACCCATAGGTTCTGTGTTTCTTCACTCCAAAAAAGAGGCCTATGTTTCTATTTGTGAAATGACAGAACAGTATAGTGTGATAGAAAAGGCTCCAATTTTAAAGTCATGGTATTGAATTTCAAATTCCATCTCTGTTACTAACCTCTCTGGACCTCAGTTTTCTGGTCTGTAAAAAGAAGCAACTGGGAAAATACATATATAATTTATATTCATATTTATTTATATTTTGTTATGTTATTTATAATATAAAATTATTGCTTTATTATTATCTATGCTATATTAACATAATATATAATTCTCTATAAATATATTCATATAAATATATATTTAAACCTTATGTTCTGTTTTTTGTATTAATTCTACTTAATTCTGTTTTTGTAATAATTCTATGAAAGAAGAGTGACATGGGCTAGGCAATCAGGGGTTAAGTGACTTGCCCATAGGGTCGCACAGTTAAGAACTGTCTGAGGACAGATTTGAACCTTAGTGCTCCTGATTCCAGACCTGGCCCTCTATCCACCTAGCTGCCCCTTAAGATTTTTTCTAAGGCTCTTCCCAACTCTGACATTCTGTAAGAATCCCAAGAAACATGTGAATCAATAAGCAAGGAGCTAACAACCTTCTTCACCAGGCCATAGAAGCTCCAAACCTCTGCTTTCTCACTAGCAGAATGAACATCCCATTTAGGACCACTTCACTGCCACAACTTGAATGGTGGCATCTGTGTGAGTTTATCTTCTCCTCATGCAGGTTGGATTGTATTGGATTATTTACTTGTTGTCCCCCCAACTAGAATGTAAACTCCTGGAGGACAGGGACTGTTTGCCTTTCTTCTTATTCCCACTGCTTTGTACAGTGCTTGTACTGATTGATTGTTGACTTAGTTTGATTAGTTTCTTCTAATCATTTCAATTCCTGCGTTTGGGTTCAAAGGTCTCTCCAAATGATGATTATATGATAGCTTGGCACTGGCATAGCAAAGAAGAAAAGAGAAAAGTCATGCACAAGATTTATATGCCCAAATGAGATTAATTGGAGGTTTTTTTTTTGTGTGTGTTTTTTTTTTGAGTCTTACTTTCTGTTCTAGAATCAATTCTAAGCTTTGGTTCCAAGGCAAAAGAGCAGCAAGTGCTAGGCAAGTTGGGCCAAGTGACTTGCTCAGGGTCACACAGCCAGAAAGTGTCAGAGGCCAAATCTGAACCCAGGACCCTCTAAATCTTGGTGCCCTTAGGCAAAGCTTTGGTACCCCTGTCTTTATTATTGTTCTGATCTAGAGTAAAAATGATAATGGTCTGAAGTAGGGCAGTGGCTATTCAAATGAAGAAAAGAGAATGGATGGAAGATGTGCATATAAAAAAAACACAATGTTTTATGACCCTTACTTTCTGTCCTAGTAACTCTAAGCAGAGGACAAGAGCTAGGCAAATGTGGACCACACAGTTAGGAAGTGTCTGAGCCTAGATTTGAACCTAAGGTCTCCCATCTCCAGGGCTGGCTCTCTATCCACTGAGCCGCCCAGTTTCCCCTTATTAGAGGTTATTCTGTACGGTCAACCACAGCCTCTGGAGGCCTGGAGATAGGAGGTCAGGAGTTCCTCCAAATCTGAGTCCAAACTGAGGTCATGGTGAGACACCTACAAGATGGGCTTCCCAAATTTCTCTTTTGCCCAGGAAAATTCCAATATCTGACTTACATTAAGGGTACTCTCTCCTTTTGGGGGTTCCAGAATGGCATTTGGTGAGAGAGCCAGGAATTATGTTATTTCTGCTTCTAGGCTTATATTCTGGCATCTTTAAGAACAATATTTTATCGAAGGACTAGGAGAATGCAAGATTGGAGAGTTTCCCCATCTTCTTGAAGTCTAACAAGGGGGATGGGAAGGATCTTATCTATAATCCCAGGTGTTCTGGTGCCACTGGGGCCCAGGTGGACATTTGCTTATCTACAAAGTTATAATTGGAGTCACAGGAAAAGACCTTCTCAGCTGGCTTTTAGGAGTAAGAAACAAAAGAAAATGAGAAGCAATTAAAACTACAGAGGTATACAAGATAGAAGCAAATTAATATGGCCATGAATCTTCCCAGGGAGTTCTGCCTTTAAATTGCCTGGCCATTATTAGGTGGATGGCCTTGGTTTGTTCTCTCGAGTCAGGATCAAAGGCCCTCTCTTGGAGGTGCTCGGAGTCTTCTCCCATGGAATTCTCCACATGAGAATGCTAACTCTGATTTTATAGGCGAGGGAGCAGAGGACAAATTTTTCATTCGCCAAGTTCCCAACATCAGGGACAAGGTCTCAATTATGAATACAGGTGTGTATAAATGTGTGTGTATATATTTTCTAGTGGGCTAAATATTAGTTCATTTATATTCTCTAGGAAGAAGAACATTGGAAGTTACCAAATTCTGAGAGGCAAACATATCTTTATGTACGTCATAAGAAAGGTCACAGAAACCATGAACCAGACACTATGAAATGAATGGTGGTAGTTTAACGGGGCCATACAACACAGTGGTGTATGCAATGGTGGGGAAAGGAAAGACAGGATTCAAGAAAGGCAGGGGAAGATGGGACATGGGTTTGGGAAGGTGCTGCCTCTTTATGCATTTTTTTTTTGGTCTAGAAAGTTCTTCCTAGATTCTTCTGGAACCTCTTGAATGAAGGGAGAGGGTTTGGTGAATTGTGAGGAAGAGAGGATCAAGGCACAGGGATATAGTGAAAACCAACAATAATAATAATAAGCTGTATTTCTCTAATATTTTAAGTTTTACAAAGAGCCTTCCTTGCAACCTTGAACTAGTGGTTAGTGTAAGTGTTAGCAATTGCATTATACAAATGAGGGAGCTGAGCCTGAGAGAAGATAAAAGCAGGAGACCATTCATGGTCGGCCAGTAAGTGTCCAGGCTAGGCCTAGGGTCTTCTGACTTTCAACTCCATGTTTGAGTTTTCCATACTGAATTATGGCACCTTTCTCAAACTTTCTAGGGACCCAGGAGTCTGGAAACCTGGGTTCTAGTTCAAAGTCATCCAGTGGTTCCTTTGGTTACATTGGGAAAGTCTTTCTTCTTTAAGCCCTCTCTGAAAAATGAAGGGGTTGAAACGGTACCAATGATCCTTTTTAACCTTAACATCCCATGCTCTGTTCTATGTTCACTTCCAGCTCTAATTTAGTCCATTCTTCTCCTCAAGAATCTCTTTCAGAAAACTAGCCATATTCAGAGGAAGAACTATGGGAGGAGAAACACAGAAGAAAAACAACTGCTTGAACACATGGGATGATGGGGATATTATTGGGGATGTAGATGCTAAACGATAACTCTAGTCCAACTATCAATAATATGGAATTAGGTCTTGATCAATGATACATGTAAAGGGGGCAGCTGGGTAGTTCAATAGATTGAGAACCAGGCCTAGAGATGGGAGGTCCTAGGTTCAGATCTGACCTCAGACACTTCCCAGCTGTGTGACCCTGGGCAAGTCACTTGACCCCCATTGCCTACCCTTGCCACTCTTCTGCCTTGGAGCCAATGCACAGTGTTGACTCCAAGACAAAAGGTAAGAGTTTAAAAAAAAAAAAAAAGAGATACATGTAAAATCCAGTGGAATTGTGCGTCAGCTAAGGATGGTTAGAAGGGTTTGGGAGAGAGGGAAAATACATGAAATATGTAACTATAGGAAAATATTCAAAACAAAAAATTTTTAAAAAGAAAAAAAAAGAATCTCTTTCAGCTCTAACTTAGTCCATTCTACTTTCCAAGAATCTCTTTCAGCTCTAACATTCTATGTTATATAGTAAGACGGTGAAGTTTTCCTTTGACAAAATATAGCTCCCTTAGCGATGGTTTTTGCTGTGGACAGATATGTATAATAAAAGCAGGGACATTGTCTAGAGAAACATAAGAGAAGAACAATAGCTTTACCTCTTTAGTTTATCTTTTGTTCTTTGACTCTCTTCCTCTTTTTTGGGAGGATCCAGATTCTGTACCTTATACCCTAGGCTCCAATAAGTGAGCCATCCCTTTTTTCTTGCCTGGAATCAGGCCACTGTTTCATTTGGCCATTTCTGACCATATCACCACCCATGGAAGGTCAGCCACCTTCCCCTCTTTCCAACTCTATTTCTCCTATGTGAGTCGCCATTTTGTATTAGTCTGTAAGGTCTCTGAAGACAGAGACTGCTTTGCTTGCTTATGTTTGTATGCTCTGCACTTAGAACATCATAAATGCTTTGTCCTTCAGTCAGTCATTGTTATGACTCAAAAATTCATCTGTGTATTAATCCTGAGAAGAGCTTTGGAATTTCCAACCCCAGGTAAGGGAGTTTTCTGGAACAGAGGGATACAATTGCTTCCCAGACATAGGGGGTAAAAAGAACACTTCATCTCAGACCAAGACTTTTTTTAGTTAATCGTGGTGGCTTGGAGTAAGGAGTTATCTGTATGCCTTTATCAGGGACTATTCTAGCTAGCAAATTGGAACTAAGAAAGCTGGCAGATGGGCCTGAAGATGGTAACAACTGGAAATAAGCCATTCCCAGTAAGATGACCAATAGAGTTATGTGCCCACTGGAGGATATAGACCCACAGGTTCAGTGAAAGCAGCCCAATGATCTCAACCAAAGACTCTCATGACCACTTTGAGGGACATGAATTGCCAATATCCCTAGAAAGAGGTGTTCTCTTAGAATGTGCCCCTCATATGTGTCTGCACCGACTACTTGGGCAGAGGCGGCAGGATGAGTCCCAAGGTTGGGCAGGTGGTGTCAAACTCAACTAGAAATAAGGGCATCTAAAATAAGCATAAGAATTCTTTGGGGCCCCGTATGGGCTTAGAAAACTACATATTAACATTATCAATGTTTAACTGTATTTTTAAATTTTTTGTTGGATATTTCCTGATTACATTAAAAAAAACAAAAACTCTTTACCTGCTGACTTAATCAGTATTGTGTGTTGGTTCCAAGGCAGAAGAGAGATAAGGGATAGGCCAGTGATGGGCAACCTTTTGAGCTTCGTGTGTCAAAATTCACTAAAAAAAAAATGAGCATAACTTGGGTGGTGTGTCACTTTGAGAAAAAAACCATAATTTCACGATATTTATAGTTTAAGTAACAAAAATGTAAAATTTTAATATGTAACTGTATTTAGTAAATTGAAATAGGTAAATTAATATAGGTAGAATTGTCATCTATAGTCCACAGAGTGTCTACACTACACCAAATGTTTCATCCTTGACATGTGGCTGCATGTCATCAAAAATGGATATGTGTGTCAGTGCTGGCACACGTGTCATAGGTTTGCCATCACCAGGCTAGGCAATGGGAGTTAAGTGACTTGCCCGGGGTCACACAGCTAGAAAGTGAATGAGGTCATATTTGAACCCAGGTCCTCTTGACTTCAGGCTTGGTGCTCTCTATTAACTGTTCAATCTAGCTGCCTCCCCTTCCCCTCATTACATTTTAATCTTGATTGGGCAGCACTGAGAAGTACTGCTGAAGTCTTATTTGATACTCCTGGATAGAGTTCTGAACCTGGAGTTAAAAAGATCTGAATTTTAATCCTACATCAGATACTTCCTAGCCATGTGATCCTGGCAAATATATATATATATATATATATATATATATATATATATATATATATAATGGGGATAATAATAGTTCCTAACTTATAGAGGTAAGGATCAGATGAGATAATGTATGTAAAATGCTTTGCAAATCTTCAAGAATTCTATGTTGAAGTGANATATATATATATATATAAAATGGGGATAATAATAGTTCCTAACTTATAGAGGTAAGGATCAGATGAGATAATGTATGTAAAATGCTTTGCAAATCTTCAAGAATTCTATGTTGAAGTGATTATATGTTATTATGTAATCTATTATATTATATATTATCATATAGTACATATATTATGAATAATACATAAATATCATATATTCTATATAATATATTGTGTTGCAACTTTTCTAACTAACGACAGTCAGTGCCTGGCCCACTCCCATCTTTCCGGTCTTCTTCTCCCTTACAGACCTCCATATTCTCTTCAATCCTGTGTGACTGGAATCTGTACTATTTCTCCAACGAGGCACTGAATTTCTTGGATCCAGGCAGTTTTTCTCTCTGCTCTCCTCATGCCAGGAATGTTTTTCCTCCTCATCTCTGCCTCCTGGCTTCCTGCAAGTCCCACCTTCTACAGAAAGGCTTTCCCAAGCCTTCCCTGTTAAGTGTAGAACCTTTCTTCCTTTTTTTTCTTATTCAAAGATATTTTATTTTCTTAATTACATGTGATATCAATTTTCAACATATGTTTTATGAAATTATAAGATTCAATTTGTATCCCTCACTCCCTTCCTTCCTCCCTCTCAGAGACTGTAAGGAATGTGATCTGGGTTATACATGTATCATCATGCAAAACATACTTTGATATTGGTCATTGCAAGAAAATGCTCCTATAGAACAATGGATGCAGTAATGGTAATAATGGATGATATCTATGAAAACTTGGCTACTCTCAGCAATGCACTGATGTGGGACAGTCTTGAAAGACTCATGACAGGGAATGTTCTCCACCTCTAGAGAAAGAATTGTTGGAGTCGTCTTTCTCATAAGTGTATTTTTGGTTTTATTTGAGGGTTTTGAGAATGTGTGACTTTGCTCTTACAACAATGACCAACATGGAAGTGAGTTTTCCATGATAATATATATAAAATCTTTAAAATACTTGTATAAAACAAAAAAAATTCTTGTATAAAACCAAAACCCCCAAATAAAAGAGTAAATAGACTAATGTGAGAGATAGTCTGCTTTGATCTGTATTCCAGCTCCAACAGTTCTTTCCCCAGCGGTGGATGGCATTCTTTGTCATAAATCCTTCAGAATTGTCCCAGATCATTGTATCGCTGAAAGTAGCTCAGTCTTTCACAATTGATCATTGTACAATATTGCTGTAGAGCCTTTTTTTCTGTTGATGATTTCCTATTTATTCTGAATATACTTGTTGGTACATGACTGTCTGCTTCTTGTGTCCCCCTTAGACTGTGAACTCCTTGAAAGCAAGCAAAAGCATTGTCTTTGCTTTTCTCTATATGCCCAGTATTTAACACTGTGCCTGGCATATAGTAGCCATTTAATAAATGCTACTTGCTTGACTGACTAATGCTATTTTAATGAGTGTCTCTGCCTTGTATTAATTATTCCCTCTGGCCAACTAGGGGACAAGAAAAAAAATGGTGGGGATTCATAAACTATGATTTTGAGTGGAAATGGACCAACAGAATACCTTGAACCTGGAGTAATGAATCTGCCCCCCCACCCCTCCGTAAAAGGGGTAGGCCCTGAGTATGATATATGTTCTAACATTCTATGATCTAAGTGTATTAGTGCCTCCTAAAAGAAGACTGAGTCAAAGCATGACTAGACAATGGGTGGGGTACTGAAGGGTTTGTTGAAAAGACATGAGGAAATGAAGTCATCTAGGGCAGCTGGAGGGCTTAGAAGCAGAGGTGGATGATCTCAGTTCTAATCCAAAGCTTGGAATGATCCTGGCGGGGGGACAAATATTGGCAGCAACAGGTAGAGAAGTGAGGCTCCACTTAGGGTGGTTTGTGGGATATTTTAAGCTCTGCCTGTTTCGCGCATCTTTCGTCAATAGCCTGCTCTGGCAGTACCTTCCCTTCTTAGTTTTCTGAAAATCTCTTCCCCCTTCCCCAAGTTGTGTCATAGCATCTTACAATTGTAAGGGGGTTGGAAGCTTGGGTGTGATGAAGCCAGCTCAGATTGGATCTCTAGAGGCAACTATATTTATACTCCAGAAATAAGCAAATGGCACAAGTTGGAGTTTGATTTGTGTCATTGATTGCCTAGATTTAAGAAAGTGACAGTGAAAGTAGAATGCAGATTGAACTTCTAAGTCTGTTTTGTGCAAGGCAACTAGGTGGATAAGAGGATGAAAGCCAAGCCTGGAGATGGGAGATCCTGGGCTCAAATTTTTCCTCAGACACTTCCTAGCTGTGTGACCCTGGGCAAGTCACTTAATCCCAATTGTCTAATCCTTATAACTCTTTTAGCTTGGAACCAATACTGATTCTAAAACAGAAGGTAAGGGTTAAAAAAAAAAGAGTAAACAAGTAGGACAGTTAGGGGGCTCAGTGAATTGAAAGTGCCTTGAGATGGAAGGTCTAAGATTCAAATATGGCCTTAGACAGTTCTTAGCTGTGTGACCCTGGGCTAGTCACTTAGCCCCAGTTGTTTAACCTTTATGGTTCTTTTGGTTTGAAACCAATATTTAGTATTGATTCTAAGGAAAAAAGGTAAGGTTTTTTAAAGTGTTTTGTGCATATATCCATCCATCCATTTATTCACCCATCCATCTATTCACCCATCCATCTATCCATCCATCTATCCATCCATCTATCCGTCCATCTATCCATCCATCTATCTATCTATCTATCTATCTATCTATCTATCATCTGTCTGTCTGTCTTTCTATCTATCTGCCTACCTACCTACCTTCTAGGTACTCCCCTGAGTGGAAGTGACCTATTTCCAACTTCCCTCTTTTACATAGGAGTAAACTGAGACTCAGAGAGGTTTATAATGACTCCTTTAAGGTCCCAGAGGAAAAACAAGAATTAGAATCTAGTTCATTCAATTTGAAATTCAGTGCACTTTTGGTGGGGGAAGCGGGGGGTGAGGGGGTGGGGGTAGGAGGGGGAGACAAAAAAGGTGATGGCTTTATTTCCCTAAAGAAATAATTTCCATGGTGTGAGTAAGCCTAGTAGTCCTGAACACAGAAATTACATAAATTCTTTTCTCAGCTAAATTTCTTGAGAAAGTTGTCTCCAATTCATGCCTTGATTTACTCCTCCATCTCATGCTTTTCTAACTGTTCTGTAATCTGGCTTCTGACTTCATTATTCAACTAAAACTTCTCTCTAAAGTTATCTACTATTTTTTAAACCCTTGCTTTTCCAAGCATACTGTCTTTCACGTATTTATAGTTTCATTTTGGGATTTGGGTTATGTATGAGCATGCTCTTATAACAGTGACTAATATGCAAGTAGGTTTTGCATGATAATAAAAATAAGATAAAAAAAAAAACAAGAACCCATACCTTCTGTCTTAGAATCATTAGTAAAGGAGTCATCTGGGTAGCTTAGTAGATTGAGAGCTAGGCATAGAAATAATAGGTCCTAGGTTCAAATCTGACCTCAGACACTACCCAGCTGTGTGACCCTGGGCAAGTCATTTAACCCCCATTGTCAAGTCCTTACTGCTATTCTGCCTTAGAATCAATAGCAAGTATTGCTTCCCACCTGGAAAATAGATCCAGGAAAGACAATTTGAGAATTGTTTGTCTACCAGAAAGCCTGGAACAAAATAAATACTTTGACATCATATTACAAGAAATTATCCAAGAAAACTTCCCTGACATTTTTGAACAAGAGGGCAAAATAGACATTGAAAGAATTCACAGATCACTCCCTATATTAAATCCCCAAAAGACAACCTCCAGGAATATTATAGCCAAATTCAAAAGCTTCCAGGCCAAGGAGAGAATACTGCAAGTGACTTGCCACTCTATCCACTGTACCACCCGCCTGCCCAGAATACAGAATGGGTACATTTGAATTTGGGACAAAGAGGAGGAGACTCATGAAATGTGACAGGACAAGCTCTGGGTATAAAGTTGGAGAGAAGGATATGGTAGGAGGGAATGTCCCTCCTTTTCCCTCTGGGTAAATTACAATTATGTCTCTTGAATTATTGTGTATTTTCTCAGTCAATAAATATTTATTAAGGGGAAGCTAGGTAGAACAGTGGACAACAGAGCCAGTCCTGGAGTCGGGAAGACCTGGGTTCAAATTTGGTCTCAAACACTTCCTAGCTGTGTGACCCTGGACAAGTTATTTAACCCCCACTGCCTACCCCTTGCCACACTTGTATCTGAGAATTGATAATAAATAAAACAGAAGGTAAGGGCTTAAAAAAATTCATTAAGCACTTACTATGTCCCAAGCACTGTCTTAAGCTCTGAGAATAATGAGACAAAAGACAATCCCTGCCCTCAAGGAGTTCACAATTTATTGGAGGAGACAAGACTCAATCAAACAAGCTATATTCTGGATAAAGAGGAAATAATTAAAAGAGGGAAGCCACTAGAATTGAGGGGATAAAGGTTTCCTGTAGAAGGCAGGATCAGTAGGCTGTTAACCAGAAATTCTTCTGGTGATGCCATATGATGGTGAGTCACAGAACCCCACATTCTTTGAAGAATTAAAGTTGAGAATGACTCATAGGGCAAAGAAGAGTTGCATGGGAATCATACAGCATTTTACCGAAAATGTAAGATGTGAAAAGGAGGTGGGCTGGACACGTAGGGAAAGCAAAGAGCAACCTTTGGAAATCCCATGTGTTCCCTGTATATTCCTCCAGTATTGAGAGAGTCAAGGGAAGACCTCTAGCATGTCTGGCAGCTCCTCCATGGAAGACTGGCCAGTGGATGTGGATGAGAGTCTGGCGGATGGGCTGGGATCACTGATACTTGGAAGTGTTAAAGTAAGATGACAGTAATATGATTCTGGGAAGTTACTCCCCTGTAACACTCATCTGAGAGATGAGTCTTCAGAAAAAAAATCTATAACTGTGGTTAGAACTGGTAACTCGAGGCAGGAAAGGTTAAAATTCATAATTACTGGCCCAAATAATACTTTCTGAATGCAAGGAACTTTATTAGTTCCTTTTAGACATAAGCCAGATTCCATATTTCTTAGCAGAAGGCATCACACTTCTATTTCCAAAGAATTTGAACATGTGTGACACCTAAAAGTATATGCCAATCATGTATTTATTTACTTTATAATAAGCATTCATATGTATCGCAAAAAAAATCTGTAAACATATGCATCAGAAAACATTTCTGAGAAAACAGCATATTAGATGAGGAGCAAAATGGATGTAGTAGCTTGGTGAATTGAGAGTCAGGACTCGAGACTAGAGATCCTAGGTTCAAATCTGACCTCAGACATTTTCTAGCTGTGTAACTCTGGGCACTTAATCCACATTGCCTTGCCCTCACTGCTTTTCTGCCTTGGAACCAATACTTGTATTCATTCTAAGACAGAAGGTAAGGGTTTAAGAAAAAGTCAAAGTAATGTAAAGAGAAATTTATTATTGATTTAGTAAGTATTGAAGATCATAGTGGTATTATCTGTCTATCTGAGATTGCTGAGAGGAGAATCACCAAGAGTCGGACAAAACTGAATGACTGAACAGTAACAAAAATTTTCGAGCAAGTTGTCTGAAAGCTCCATAATATGTACACTTTTCTTTGCTGATTACTACAAAACCTTTGACTTAGTTTGACACTCACAGCTTATTCATGTACTGAAAACATACAAAACAAATCTGGGTAGAGGGAGAGTATTAGAGTATTTGATGTCCACGTAGAAAACCAACATAATAATGTCGAGAATAATTCATTTTTTAAAAATAGAATTCTTCAGGGAGACAGTTTAAGCCCATTATGCTTATTAAAAGAATACAGCAGGGAGTGTCTGGGCTATGCTACTTAGAGAAATTGCTGGAACACTGATGAATTTACTTTATTCTCCCTTTCTCTCCCATCTATTTTGTCACTATGTACATTGAGTGGCGTTGTTTGTCACTAAATGTTTCTCTCTTCTTCTAAATTTGCTTCCTGGTTATATTTTTAAGGATGGTTTTTCTAGATGAAGATAAGATCATTTTTATTGTGTCCTGTGTGGGTGCCTTTGATATAGAGAGTGTAGAGGGAAGATGGGGGGGAAAGGCTACCTAGGATCTCATTGACTGGGAATTCTTATTTCTAGTCAGCTGCTCAAAGATCTGAGGATTCAGAGTTTTATATGACTATCTTGTGAATATCGTGATTATTATGAACTATTTTATTAATAGTTTATATTTTATTTATTGCATATTTATATAATGTCTTCTAATTTAAATTATATTTGTATATTATATGATTTACACATTGTATAATACATTTATATTAATATTATTATTAAATTAGATATTATCTATATAGTAATCAATTATTGATTCATATATATTTAAAAACCTTTACCTTTCATCTTAGAATCAGTACTGTGTACTGGTTCTAAGGCAGAAGAGGGGGAAGGGCTAGGCAATGGGGGTTAAATGACTTGCCCAGGATCACATAGCCAGGAAGCGTCTGAGGTCAAATTTGAACTCAGGACCTCCTATCTCTAGGCCTGACTCTCAATCCACTGAGCCACCCAGCTGCCCCCAATATTCTGGATTTTTAAGCTTTTCAACTTTACAGAAAGAGAGGACACTTTGAACCAGGATCTTTGTCCAATATTTATACCCTTATGGGCAAATCTTTTTATCTTCCAGAGAGTAAGTTGCTTTGAAAAAGGAGATGTCAGGCTCTCTCCTCCCCCCTCCACTTTTTCCCATGGAAGAGTGGGGAGAGGGTGTCTGGGTGGGGATCCCAGGAGAAGGTTACACTCAAAGCCAGTTCCAGTGGTTGGAGACAGGCATGGTGAGGAAGAATTTGTTCTACCTGATCCCCTGAACAGAGGTGGGGAAAAGTGCTCCCTGGTTAAACCATTGTCCAGAAGGACATCTGCTATGATACCAAGATGAGGAAACTGAGAGCCAGAGAGGAGAAGGATGCGACTTACAGACCTCAAAACCCATGTGTGCATTAGGGGAGGTATCAAGACCTGAGGTACGAGAGGTCCTCTAGCAGAAGGGGCAGATGAGAACAATTTGTCCCAACAGCCATGAGACCCGTCATTTATCCTCAGTCTGGTTTTAGCCCGCCTGCCAAGACAGTTTACTAGAGTGTGACCATGGAGTGTGCTTCTTGGAGAGTCGAGTAGACGGTGGATACCATAGGAGGAAATGAGCCCTGAAAAGGGCTCCAGAAGAGATACTAGTCTTCCCTGAATACGCAGAGAGTCAAGAAGGGGAATGCAATTTTAATCTGCACAAAGAGGTTTAGCCTTCAGGAATATGGAGGTGATTGCCACACTGTACTCTGTTCTGGTCAGCCCACAAATGGATCATCATCTTCAATTTTATGTGCCATGCTTAAGTAAGGACCTCAGTTAACTAGGTGGTCTCCAAAGAAGGGCTATCAGGATGATGAAAATTATTAAGTTACTACCATCCCAAGGTAGATTGAAAGAACTGGGAATGGTTGGCCTGAACAAACCAAGATAGTTGTCATCAAGATTTAAGGGGGGTGAGGGCAGCTGGTTGGCTCCATGGATGGAGAGTCATGCCTGAAGATGAGAGGTCCTGGGTTCAAATCTGGCCTCAGACACTTCCTAGCTGTGTGACCCTGTCACTTAACTTCTATTGCCTAACCCTTACTATTCTTCTGCATTAGAACCAATATACACTATTGATTCTAAGATGGAAGGTGAAGGTTTAAAAAAAAAAGATTTAAAGGGGTTATCACCTAGAAGACAGATTAGATTTGTAATACTCTTCAGAATTAGACAATATTAGGAAAACAATATCCATAGTGGCTACCACAATGTAAATGAAATTAACAACAAAAAAAAAATCCTGAACTTTGCTTCTGTAATTCAATTTTATTTTCAGTTCCTAATTCTTTTTCTCTCTCCCACCAAATAAAAAAAAAAAAACAAGACAAACAAAATCTGTTGCAAAACAAATTCTTGCATTAACTGTGTCCAAAAAGAAGTAAATAAATAAAAGAAAGAGAAGAAAATATGTTTTAAGCTGTACTTTGAGTCCCTCAACTCTCTTTCTCGAGGTAGAGAGCATTTTTCATCACGAGACCTCTGGAACTGTGATTGTTTCCATGGTGTTGACTTTGGTAGTCAAAGTTTTTCAAAATCGTTTGTCTTTACAATATTGCTGTTATTTTATCAGTTGTGCTCCTGGATCTGTTAATTTCATTCCGTATAAGTTAATATGTCTTTCCAGGTATATCTGAAACCACCCCTTTCATTATTTCTGATAGCATACAATAGTATTCCATCAGTTATATACAGTGGTGCCTTGATACATGAGCACCTCAAGTCATGAACAATTTGAAATACCAGCAGCCATGATTGGGATTTTTTTTAAACCCTTAACTTCTGTGTATTGGCTTATAGGTGGAATAGTGGTAAGGGTGGGCAATGGAGGTCAAGTGACTTGCCCAGGGTCACACAGCTGGGAAGTGTCTGAGGCCAGATTTGAACCTAGGACCTCCCGTCTCTAGGCCTGGTTCCCAATCCATTGAGCTACCCAGATGCCCCTGAGATTTTTGCTTTAAGCCCGTGGGAAAAGCCCAAGGTGGATGAGGTAATTGGTACAATCAAGATTAAGGAAATGTTGAAGATTTGGGAAAAATTAAACAGTTTATTGAAAAGACACCCAGAAAAAGTTGCAACACGTTGTGTGTTGGAGCTGTGTAACAACACTTGTTTCACAAATTATCAAAATGTTCTGAAAGAGAGGAAGAAACAAGCTTCCTTGGAAATATTTTTGTTGAAACAGCCTCTAAGTGAAATCGAGGAAAGTGTGGCAAAACAGCCAAAATTCAATGTAGAAAATGATGATAATTAAGTAAAGTAAAAAAATAGCAATTAAGTTTATCAATAAAGTTACATATCATAAGTAATGTGTAAGGCAATTTTGCATTTAAATGTAACGTTACATGTGTAGAGAGTAAATTATCTAAATAACATTTCATAAACAAGTTTATTTCTTTACATTCTTTCTTATTATCTATAAATATATTTATTTGTTATTTATAAAGTACATTTTTGTATTAAAAAGTATATAAAACAAAAAATTCATCTGATTTTTTTTTTTTGGCTGGAATGGATCAATTGCATTTCCATCGATTTAAATGGGGAAATTCATTTTGATACTCGAGCCAATTGAGTTACGAGCTTGGCCATGGAACTAATTAAACTCGCGTGTCAAGGTACCACTATACTTAAAAAAAACCTCCAAACTCATACCGTCTGTTTTAGAATCAATACTAAGTTTTGATTCTAAGGAAGAAGAATGGAAAGAGCTAGGCAATGGAGGTTAATTGACTTGCCCAGGGTCACACAGCTAGGGAGTGTCTGAGGCCAGATTTGAACTAAGGACCTCCCATGTTCATGCCTGGTTCTCTATCTACTGAGCCAACTAGTTGCCCCAGTCATATACTTGTGTTCATCTATTTACCCTGATTGACAAGTATCCTGTCAGTTTCCAACTCTGTCACCATGAAAACTTGTTATAAATATTTTTGTACATATAGATCATTTTCCTCTTTATTCTACTTATTTGGGTCATAGATATAGTAGTGTTGCTATTTCTGGGTCAAAGAGCATACATAACATAATACATTTTTGGGCACAGTTCACAATTGCTTTCCAGAATGGCTTGGAGCAGTTCACAGTTCCACCAATGGTGTACTCATGTCTATTTTCCTACAAGCCCTGCAGCATTTGTAATTTGTGGGGGGGGAGGGGGGCTGGCTGTTGCCAATCTGATGGTGAATACTCTGTGAAACCTTAATTCTTTGTAATCATAGTAACCAAGCTTTGCCATGAAGAAGTGCGAAGAGATATGAGAATGCAATTTTCTCTCTTCTTTGCAGAGGTGAAGAACTATGAGTATCAAACGCTGCATATAATTTTGTCTGGAGTGGTGTTAGTTTTGTTGAACTGATTTTTTTTCTTTCTCTTTTTTTCTAATTTGTGAAACAGAATGGCTTTCAGGGTAGAGAAGAAGGAGGAATATATTAGGAAATGAGAGTGATTTATAAATAAAAGATATTAATAAACAAAATATATTAATTATTTTTTAAAAAAAGATATTTTAGAAATATCCAACTTTGCCTCAGTTGAATTAAATGGAAAAATATTTTTTTTTACATCCAAGCTAGCTGAAGGGATAGGAAAGTTGGGGTGGGGTGGGGGTAGGGAAGATACATGGAATCAGAGAATCTCAAGAATCCAGGAAGCAGAGCCTATAAAAAGTAGGTGGAGTTAACCAGGGTGAAAAGTGAAAATTCAGAAGAAAAAGTTATTATATATGTAAAATTGGAATAATAGTATTTTCACTAGTGTCATAGATTTAGAGTTGGAAGAGACCTTGGAGGCCATCTAGTTCAACCCTCTCATTTTGCAGATAAGGAAATGAAGGCCCAGGGGCCCCCAGGTGACTTGCTCCAGGTCACCCATTGCTTACTTTATTTGGTTATTAACATCAAAGACCTACAGAAATTTAAGTAATTTTCATCATTAGAAACCATCAGCCCCCAAAGAATGGGATGCCCACAGGGTTAGGGCCCATGTGTAACAGAAGCTACTGGGTAGGGAGAAAAGATTAAGGGCATCTGGGATGAGTTCCTAGAGGAGAGTGGGAGTAGAGATGAGTAAAAGTCATTTGCTCCCCCAACTGGGGTCAAAGGAAATAAGCAGGAGCAAAGGTTTGTCAACTCTCTCTCTCTCTCTCTCTCTCTCTCTCTCTCTCTCTCTCTCTGTCTGTCTCTCCCTCTTCCCCCAGAGTCTCCCTTTCTTTCTCTCTGTCTGTCTCTGTCTCTGTCATCCCTGCCCCTCTCTATAGCAGCCTCCCCACTCCAAAGTCCTTTAATTTCTGAAGCCTTCAGCATGGGGGTCTTTCAAGCTTCCCTGACAAGGGGGACTAATTAAATCTTAACTGGCATAGCACTAATTAGCTTCTTAATTACATGGAACCATATAATTAACTACACAGTCTACACTAATTGTTAATTAAGAAACCAGTCACCCCCCCTCCCCACCCTGATTCTCTCCTTTCCTCCTCCTTCTCCTCTCATTATAAGGATTACTACCTGAAGGAGTCCAAGAAGGAAGGGGTAGTATCTGGGATCAGGCATCAAAATCAGTGGGGAAGGATGGAAAGCTAGTACATCATATGTTGCCCAGCATCAGTCCTCACTGATTCCAGTTCCTTAGTTTTTAATTCTGGTTCTTGACAGAATGGAGGCCAACCCTAATATTCTTGAGCCTCTGCATTGGAACCCATAATAATGGTGAATTTCAAAGATTTTTCTCCCTGTGGCCATTAGGTTTGGGATTTCAAGGAACAAAGGCAAAGTTTCAGTTAACTTAGCTATAGAGCGTGGCGTCACCACTCAGCCTGAGAGATGGCAGCCATGGAGAGGAGAACCATGTGGTCCAAATGGTGGGAAATCCCCAAAGCACATCTTTCTGGAGGAGTATCGAAAGTCCCTGAACCCTGGCAGAAAAATTTCTGGCACAGCACAATTCCAGAACACAGCCTTCTAGGGAGAAAAGGGAAAAGTAATGGGCAGTACTGGTTTTGGTTGCCTTTCCTGTGACCTCAAGTTGAGAGTTCCAAGCGTCAGTCCTCTGGAAAGGAAAAGAGCATCTTGAGCAATGCTGGGGATATGTGATTCTTGGGTGTGAAAGAGCAGCAAGGGGCTATAATCACAAAACAAAGATGGAAAAGAGCTGAACTTTGATCTTGGCTATTACTATGAGTTATTTGGATGGAACAGTTCTTATGAGAAAGGAGCATGCCTTTTTTGGCAACCTCAAGTTAATTCTTTTAGAAGGAGGGAGAGTCTTATGCCATTAGGCGAGTCCCATAAGGTTATATAGGTCTCTCACCTATATAAGTCTTGTATAAAAGTATGACTCACTAGAACAGTGATGGCAAGGCTTTTAGAGACCAAATACCCAAATGGCGACCCTCACACTGCATGTGAGAACTCTCTGCCCCTTATTCCAGATAGAGAAGGGAGGCAGTGCTCCCATTGGGATGATAGCCAGATGGGGGCAAGTGATGAGAGAAATGTCCTCAGGCACTCATGGAAAGGGGGAAGGGAGCAGCCCCCTCTGACATACTCTGCTTAGCACAGTGATTCCCAAAGAGGGTGCCACCGCCCCCTGGTGGGTGCTGCAGCGATCCAGGGGAGCAGTGATGGCCACAGGTGCATTTATCTTTCCTATTAATTGCTATTAAAATTTAAAAAATTTTAATTTCCAGGGGGCTAAGTAAATTTTTTTTTCTGGAAAGGGGGCAGTAGGCCAAAAAAGTTTGGGAACCACTGCTCTAGCACATGTGCCATAGGTTCGCCAAACCGGCACTACACCGTCAAGTGGTTTCCTATGTAGAATTCTTAAGTTCCTTTCTCTTCCAGAGAGAGTCCAAGACTGTAATACCAAATGCCCATATGGGTCTGGATGAGGAATTCATACTTTAGCAACGCAAAGTTTATTTCCCTTCTATACAAGGGTATGATATCTCACTTCATTTTATTTTCTCTCTCTCTCTCTCTCTCTCTCTCTCTCTCTCTCTCTCTCTCTCTCTCTCTCTCTCTCTCTCTCTCTTCCTCTCTGTGTGCTTGATCACCTAATCTGAACCCATGCAGTTAGGTTGAAAGAGTTTCCAGAGGTATTAGCCATGGCTACAGCTAACTCTCAATGTCATAAAGGTAACCCTAGTCAGTGGCTATTCACTCCTGTTATCTTTCATTTTAACATCTAATCCCCCACTTGTATGATTCCTATTTAACAAATAAGCCCGGTGAGTTGTATTAAATCTTCATCAGAAACATTTACAAAAGAAGGCAAAGCAAGAATGTTTCAGTCATAAACCAAAGATACATATACCTCCCATCAATATACTCTGTCTGTGGGAGGAAAGTAGATACAAACTTATAGAACCATAGCAGATCGACACACATGTGCCTAGGTCAGCTTCCAACTTGTTGCTACAAGGTCTTGATGTCTTTTATTTCCCTCAGGAAGGGTCTACACAATGATCCACTGGTGGGTGAAACTTGCTTCTCTGCCAGCTGCTTGAACTGTTTTTTTTTTTTTCCTGAACTGCTGAGATAAAGTAAAAGGTAGAGTGTCTCCAAGTTGGCTCCATTGGTTGGACTCTAAACAATTTCTATTCCAGTAGTATGTGGTAATATGTGGCAGTGCAGGGAGACGGCAAAATGTAGGATTTTTTTTTTTTTGCTTGACTCTATGTATTTATGATAAAGATTTTTTTAAATAGGGGTAAGGGTCATAGGGGAAATTAGGGATACGATTTCCAAGGAGGGGAGGAGAGAAAAGGACAAAAATAAGGCAAAGAGGAATCACAGACAAGCAGGACAGGTTTGAAAGCTATATGTCAAATTTAAAGAAAAGCAGACTCTGTACAATCCTCTTCTACTTACAAATCTAGAAATACTCATTTTGCGAGCATTTGTTAAGTTCAGAATTCCTTAAAAATAGAATTAAATTTTGTTTCTAACTCTTTTGTTTTTAAAACTCTTGTTTTAAAATGTAAATTGTTTTAAATTGAAAACTTGTTTTTCAGAAAAGGAGACGAAAACCAGTTCTTCCACCGTTCAGCTCTTCTAATCAGCAGGTGGCAGTGTAACCTCTGAGGTCTCTTCCTAGACCTGACAGTTTCTCCAGGGATCCGCAGTTAGTTGGGAGTTTTTCTGTGAGCCCCAGCTTGGTTCAGCCACGTGCAGCCCTACTCTTCCAGAGCAGGGCCTCTTCAGTGAGATGACTCATTTCTCTCTTATGGTGATAAATAAAAATTGAATTTCTCTCATCTACAACATAACTAGGCAATATACATTTATCTCATAGTCCCCCAACCATTCTAAAAATCATTTTTTTTGTTAATTACCTTTAAAGTACATATGTTAATTTTATGCAAATTAGACAATAAAAAAACAGAATACTTAAGTCATCTTTACCTTAGTTCCTTTTTTAGCTCCATGGAGTTTCTTTTTTACAGTGTTTCGACCACACCTATCTCTGGATATTCTCCTTGTCCACACCTGTAAAGGGCATCCCCTTATACTTCCAACGGAGATCCAAAGTATTGGGTGTTGCTATGAGTCCAAAAGATTGAATAAACCCTGAGGGGGATGTTGAAACTCACTGGAGAGGGAAAAAGAATCATTATAAAATATTTGTGGGTTACTGTGCATTGTAAGTTCTACCCATCTGCCATTATCAGCAGAGGTACTCCCAGTGGCAGCCTGGATTCTTTCCTTAGAGTTACCAAACTCCCATCCACTTTACTCTCCTAATTCTAGTAATATTGAATTTCTAAATGCTTAAAGAATAAAACACTTTTCTCCCCAAGACCCTCTTCCTGGTCTCTCATTCCCGTCCATTTCAATCGTACCACACCAATGATTCACTCCAATTCTGCTCACTTCATCTCCTTTGCCCTCTGAAATTTCCCATCCGTAATTACAAAGAATAATAAAGTGGCTTTTTTCTACCTTTAGACCTCTTCTTTTCATGATCCTATCATCTTCTGGCATTGACTGAGACCTAAGTTTCCCTCTATGGCACAACATTCTTGGTCATTCTTTCTAGGACTTGTTGCACCTTCTCCCATACCCCTGACATATTGGTCCTTAGACAAATGGTCAGCATACTTCTCGTTCCCCACTTCTGTTTCCACACTCTTTGTCACAACCTCAACAAAGTCATCCAGTTCAGATCTTGGTGGCTTTTGGGCTATTGGCTTTCAGACCATTCTCTTTCTTTTCTTATTGAGTTCACTGACTATCTCACAGGCTTTTTCTCTGTCTCAGCGCCTGCATTTATACTGAGCTATTTCGGCATATATACTGATGCTTCCTCAAACACACTAATCTCCCAGTTCCTCAACCTACTTAGCCCCTGCTGAGCAAAGTGCTCTTCCATTCTCTCTCAGGTACACATAAGGATGGTGGCACATGCCACCATGTACAAATGTTCTAATTCCATGCTTAAAACCTTTGAAATTCCTTTATCTGATCATCACTTCTTCCTCGTCTATCCCTGCTGCCTCACCTTACTCCTCCTAACCAATTCTTCATCTTTCCCATGGCCTTTAATCCCTCCTTCCCTTAGAACTTTGCCAAGTCCCCTACTCTGATTTCACTTTCCTCTCTTCCCACTCTTGATTTTTGGGTCATTTTACACTAGCATCTACTCTTAAATCCTTTGCTCCCTTGTCCAATTATCATTTGCACCTTATCAGATACCTAATCCTGGAATGTTCTCCCTCCTCATCTCTGACTAGTGACCTCCCTGGCTTCCTTTAAATTCCAGCTAATATCTCCCCTAAGCCAACACCAACTCCTTTAATTACAGCACCTTCCCTCTGTAAATAACTTCCTATATATCTTATATATAGTTTATTTTGTATATATTTGTTTTCATGTTATCTCCCCATTAGACTGGTAAGTTCTTTAAGGGCAAAGATTGTCTTTTGTTTCTTTTTGTATGCCCAATGCTTGGCACAGTGTCTGGCACATGATAGGTACTTAACAAATGATTATTGATTGATTGATTAAAACTATATTACTCTCAACATCCTTCTCCTCCACCCTTACTTGAATGCTGCTAAACATAGGTAGAGAAAGTCACACAACCAATTCAACTGAGTCCACTACTAATTTATATTTGTATGGATCTAATACCGATTGAGTTATCTGCAACAAGGCAATCCTTGTATATCTTCCCTAATTGATTTCTTGTCCCACTCCCCAAAGAAGCTATTGAACACCTTCTCTTTGATCACTAAACTATACACTACTCACTCTTCTCCTACCCCTCATAGCTGAAGTCCTTCCCTCATACTTTACTGAGAAAATAGAGGCTATTTGCTGTGGGCTCTTTCCCTCTTTCTTTTTATCTTATAAGCCTTCTGTATCATTCCACTTTCTCGGATCCTTTATTCCAGTCTTTGAAGAAAAGGGGACCATGTTCCTGACCAAAGTCACTCCCACTACACGTTATTCCATTTTACTCTTTATTCCATTCCCACCTACAGATTGTCCTCACAATCATCCCCCCATCTGTCTAATGATTTTCTTTCTTTCTATTGACTTCTTCCACATAGTCTATATAAAAGATGCTTGTCTCCTCCAGGAAAGAAAGGAAGGAAGAAAGAAAGAAAGAAAGAAAGAAAGAAAGAAAGAAAGAAAGAAAGAAAGAAAGAAAGAAAGAAAGAAAGAAAGAAAGAAAGAAAGAANGGAGGGAAGGAAGGAGAGGGAGAAAAAGAAGAAAGGAAGGAAAGAGAGGAGAAAAGAAAGAAAGGAAAGAAAGAGAAAGAATAAAAATAAACACTAGACCCTACCGTACACTCAAGTAATCAGCCTCTCTCTCCCATTTCTCAGCCAAACTACTTGGAAAAAAAAAAGCAGTCTACATTCTTTGCCCCCACTTTTCCAAACCTTTGCTCTCTCATTTTCCACTTAATCACTTAAGTGAAACTGTTGTTTCCAAAGTCACCAATTCTCTTTTTTCATTGTTATTGTTGAAACCCCTTATTTTCTGTCTTAGAATCAACCAGGTTTCATTTCTTGATCACATTTTCCTCTTGGATACTCAAGCCTCTGGTTTTGGTTTTGGTTTTGTTTTTTACCTTGATTTCTCTATATGACGGCACCTTTTTCATATCCTTTGTTGGAACATCATTCAAACCTTGTACTCTAACTGTGGGTCTAGGCTCTGTCCTAGACCCTTGCCCCCCATACACTAAAAGGGATTTCTTTAGTGCACCAGGTTTAATTACCTTCCCTATTCAGAACTATCTATTCAGAGCTAGTGTCTCATGAGTTCTAGTCCATAACAAACTAACTATTGGACATTTTCAATTGAATGTCTCATAGATAACTCACATTCAGCATATCCAAAATTGAATTCACTATCTAAAAAATCTAAGTCCCTTTCAAAAGTTCCTCTTTCTATACAGGGTGTCCCTCTCCTCCCAGTCATCCTGATCTGCAACTTCACCGCCATCTCCAAATCCTCAGTTTCACTCACCCCACATATCCAATTAGTAGAAAATCTTCTAATTTTATCTTCATGAGGTCTCTTAACGTCTGTTGAATCATACAATCCTCTTGCGGGTCACACAATTAATACTCTGGTTGAATCCTTCATCTTACCACCTCTCTCTTGGACTATTGCAATTGTCACCTAATTGAGCGACCTGCCTCAAGTCTTTTTTCCAATTCAATTCATTCTTTACATAGCTGCCAGAATGATTTTCACTAAGCAATAGGTCTAGCTATGTCTTCCTTTACTCTATTAATTCCAGTCATGCTCTATTAAATCCAGAGTCAAATACAAACTTAATTTGAATTTTAAAACTTCACCAAACCTATCTTTCTACTTGTTATACATTATGCCCCTTTACCTCATTATGGTTCAGGCTAACTGGTTTTCTTACTGCTTCTTACATGTGTTACTCCATTTTCTATCTTTTGCTGGGCCCCATGACTGGAATGCACTCACTCCTTATCTTTATCTCTTAGAATCCATCATTTCCTCTATGAGAATTGATTTTTCATGTGCTGCATGAATTCCTACATATTAGAGAGAATTACTGTGTATTCCTTTGTTTGGGATCTGGTCCAGAGATACCATCTATTCTGCTACTTTTTGCATTTTTTTTTGACTTGAAGTCAAGAAAATCTGAGTTCTAATTCAGTCCCAGACATTTACTAGCTTTGTTACTCTGGGCAAGTTACTCACCCTAAACGTGTCCTAGTTTTCTTGTTTACTAAATGAAGGAGTTGGACTTAAAGTCATTAAGCCTAGGATCTCATCCAGCTCTAAATCTATGATCTTATGACATTTTTACTCATATCTGTGCTCACCCAGACACAAGATTTATTCTCTGATTTCCTAACAGAAATTCTGGGTGGCAGCCAAATGAACCATATAGCTGTGATTTGAGAAGAAACCCCTAAAACTGGATCTAATTCACATAAACTCAATGTCTACTGTTCTGGAGTATGGGTTACATACATATGCATACACACATCATTACATTGGATTCTAGCAATGACCCCCATGTGAAATAACATAGATGTTATTTCTCTCATTTTACAGTTGAGGAAACTGAGATTTAGAAGTTAAATGATTTGCCAGTAGATGTTGTTGCTAGGATTTAAATCTTTATTTATTTTGTTGTTGTTTGGTCATACCTAATTCTTTATGACCCCATTTGGGAGCTCCAGATTTTAACCCAGGATCTCCTGTCTCTGGGCCTTGCTCTCCATCCACGTAGCCACCCAGCTGCCCCACTGTGGCCATTTCTTTATAAAGACAACACTGAAATTTGCAGCATTCATTAACTCTTCTTTTCACTTGAACACTTAGAGACCATTGTAGAGTTATTAATTGGCCTACTTTCAATATTGTCATGTCTCGAGAAATAAGGAGTCCCTTATGGCAACTAGGTGGTTCAATGGCTAGAAAGCCAGGCCTGGAGATAGAAGGTCTTGCTTTCAAGTCTGGCCTTGAACACTTCCTGTGTGACCCTGGGCAAGTCACTTAATCTCCATTGCCTAGCCCTTACGGCTCTTCTGCCTTGGAACTAATAATTAGTATTGATTCCAAGATAGAAAGTTAAGGGTTTAAAAACAAACAAAAGAAATAGGGAGCTCCAGAAAGAGAGAAAGAGAGAGACACAGAGAGAAACAGAGAGGAGAGAGAGACACACACACACACAGAGACAGAGAGAGAGAGACAGAGAGACAGAGAGACAGAGAGACAGAGACAGAGAGACAGAGAGAGACAGAGAGAGACAGAGAGGGTAGGGGTGGGGGGAGAGAGACAGAGAGACAGAGAGACAGAGATAGAAAGAGAGAGACAGAGACAGAGATGGGGAACTGCCTATTGGTGGAGCAGTCAGAACACATATAACATTCATTTATTAAGTTCCTCATCTTACACAGACACAGTTTGTGGCGCCCTAAAAAATTTACAATAGTAGCACCAAAAATCACTTGTCACAGGTTACCATAAGAGATGTAATGAAAAAGTTTGAAATAGTGTGAGAATTACCAAAATATGACACAGAGACACAATGTAAGGAAAAATGGTGCTGGTAGATTTGCTTGACTCAGAGTTGTCACAAGCCTTCAATTTGTAAAAAACCCAATACCTACAAAATGTAATAAAACAAGGACCAATCACACAAAGTATGCCTGTATGATCATCGTAAAGCACTCAGCCCAGTGTCAGGCATAAATGTTAGCTATTTTATATGATTATTGTATTGAAGAGGGAGGAGGCAGCTGCACCTAGCATGCTCCAGAGTTCCCATGCCCCTCTCTGGACAATGGAACCATCTGCAGTATCAGGCCCAGTGGTCGTGGAATCTAACAATCTATTTAAACCATCACTGGCAAATAGTGACTGACAGCTCAGTCAACCGGTGTCCTAACTCTGTCCAGGTGTCCATTAGCACAGAATTCCTGCATGAAGTCCCAGCTGGTTCCTCAGGCTTCCTGATGGCTGCTTGGGTACCAGGCTCAATGGTAGCATTGTGAGGGATGCTGAGAGGAAAGAGACAATTTTAATTCCTGCTCTTGGGGAGTTTTCAGTCGTGGAGGAAGAGGAGACAGAATACACACTCACTCGCTCATCTTAAGCTGATGATTGAAATGAGATGGCATTTGTAAAGCATTTAGCAGTCTTTAAAATACTATAGAAACACGAAGGTTATTCTGTGTCACCAGAGGGAAATAGAAATATATGTTCAAGGGATTTTTAGATGGCTTTCTTATACATACCCCAGTTCTTTTCCCTAGATGCCCATGGGCTTCTGGGACACACTTCTTTTTATTTATTTCTTTTTTTTTTTTAAACCTTTACCTTCCATCTTGGAGTCAATATTGTGTATTGGCTTCAGGGCAGGAGAGTGGTAAGGGCTAGGCAATGAGGATTAAGTGACTTGCCCAGGGTCACACAGCTAGGAAGTGTCTGAGGCCAGGTTTGAACCTAGGACCTGGGACACTTTTCAAGATGAGTTCAAACACTAAGCCTACTTAGACTTTGGCTTCTCTAGTCATATAACAGGGTTGTTTGTGTATGTATTCGTGTATGTGTATGAAAGGATGTGAACATGGGATATATATATGGGTGTGTATATGTATGCCTCTGGAAGGTTTGAGTCAGTCCTCCTCCCTTGCATGTCCTCTTTACAAGGTCTGAATTCCCTAGACAAAATATAAATTCCTCTTGTCCTAAGTGCCTCATTAAAAAAAGAAAATCCTTACTTTCCATCTCACAGTCAAAGTATTGCTTCCAAGGCAGAAGAGAGGGAAGGGCTAGGCAATGGGGGTTAAGTGACTTGCCCAGGGTCACACAGTTAGGAAGTGTCTGAGACCAGATTTGAACTAAGGACTTGGAACTCTATCTTAGCTACCCCCACCCCCTTATTCCCTCTTCATAAGCTCTGAATTTCCTAATTATCCTAAGTGTCCCATTGATGAGGTCTTTGTCCTGGCACTGACTCAGGTTGCAGTCTAGTTCACATACCTGGAATAGACCATTGGAACTGACCTTTAAGATGAGATCACAGAGATTCAGGTCTGACAGACAAAGAGGGAGAGGAAAAGATGCTGGACCCATGTTTCACAGGTAAAGAAAACTTCCAAGGACAGTAGGTGGTACAGCTGATAGAGAGCCAGGCTTGGAGACAGGAGGTCCTGGGTTCAAAACTGACCTCTTATACTAACTAGCTGTGTGTCCTTGGGCAAGTCACTTAACCCTGTTTGTCTCAGTCTATAAAATGAACTGGAGAAAGAAATGTCAAACCACTATTTGCCAAGAAAACCCTATTTGGGGTTATGAAAAATTGGACACAACTGAAAAATGACTGAAAAACAACAACAGGGAAGGGGAGAGGAAGGAAGGGGACTCTTACCAGCTGCTGAGATGTACCCCTGTATCCCTCCAAGGCTCATTTCCCAGTGAGTTATAATCTGTGACCATGTTTGGTTCTACAGAAGCAGCTTGGTGTGGTGGAAAGATCTCTGGCTCTTGGATCAGAACTGGGTTCAAATTCTAACTTTGGCACTTGCTCCCTGTGTGACTCTGGGTAAACCAAATGGGGCAAGCTTACTTCCTGAGCCTCAGTTTCCCCAGCTATAAAATAAGGGAGCAGCACTAGATGGACTCTGATCGATTATCCCAGGATCCTACTGGTTGAGGCAAAAAGTAGTGAGAAGTTGAGGTGGGGAAGGGACCAGAAGAGATTGGGGAGAGGGAACAGAGAAAACCTTTTCAGTTGCAACCAAGAGAGGATCTTTTTCAGCATTAGACAACCTCAACCAAAGCAGGAGGGGGGAAAAGGCCTTTAATCTTAGAGACATTGTATCAGGCAAAGTGGTCAAGGAGCCCAGAGTCCTGCTGCTTTTCCTTATCTACAAAAAAATTCCACAGATATAGCTTAAGCCCCTTGTTGTTGTTCAATTGTTTCAGTCATGTCTGACTCTGAAATTCCCTCTGAGGTTGGCAAAGATACTGATTGGAGTGGTTTGCCACTTCTTTTTCCAGCTCATTTTACAAATGAGGACATTGAGGCAAAGAGGGTTAAGTGACTTAGGCAGAGCCACACAGTGAGTGTCTGAAACTGGATTTGAATTCAGGCCTTCCTAACTCCAGGTCAGGCACTCTATCCACTGGGCCATCTAGACGAACTGTGTAATCTCCTAACCCTGAGTAAATATTCCATTTCACGTTAAGCTCAACCTACCCTGTGCCAAAGGAAACTTTAGACTCTCTCCATTAATTCAAGAATAAACAAGGGGGAGCAGCTAGGTGACTCAATAGATTGAGAGTCAGGTCTAGGGATAGGAAGTCCTGGATTCAAATTTGGCCTCAGGCACTTCCTAGCTGTGTGACCTTGGGCAAGTCACTTAATCCCCATTGCCACTAGCTCTTACGGTTCTTTTGCCTTGGAATAAATACACAGTATTGATTTGAAGATGGAAGTTAAGGGCTTAAAAAAACAAGAATAAACAAGGGCACCATCTTGGAATTTTTTATTTTTTATTTTTTTATTATGGGGCAGCTGGGTGGCTCAGTGGATTGAGAGCCAGGCCTAGAGACTGGAGGTCCTAGGTTCAAGTCCGGCCTCAGACACTTCCAGCTGTGTGACCTTGGGCAAGTCACTTGACCCCTATTGCCCACCCTTACCACTCCTGGGCCAAGGACGGTCCCTAGCCCGGATGAAAAAGGAGGAGGGTTGGGTGTGGGGCTAGCAACCCCACCCTGTAAAAACTACATCTGCTAAAGAAACTGCAACCTAAAGTAGGGGCAGCTGGGCTAGCTCAGTGGATTGAGAGCCAGGCCTAGAGACGAAAGGTCCTAGGTTCAAACCCGGGCTCAGACACTTCCCAGCTGGGTGACCCTGAGCGACTATGTGACCCATTGCCTACTGGTTGTGGCCCTATGCTCCTAGAATGGAGTCCCAGGATAAAAAAAAAAAATCTTAGAATTAATACTGTGTATTGGTTCCAAGACAGAAGAGCAGTAAGGGCTAAGCAATGGAGACTAAGTGAATTGCCCAAGATGACCCAGTTAGGAATTGTCTGAGGCCAGATGTGAACTCCTGGCTTCCAGTCTTTAGGCCTGGCTTTCAATCCACTGAGCCACTTAGTTGTGTCCCTCTATTCTTATTATCTCTCTCTCTCTCTCTGTCTCTCTCTGTCTCTCTCTCTGTCTCTCTCTGTCTCTCTCTCTCCTTTTTCTCTTTCTCTTCCTCCCCTCTCTCCCCCAATACCCCACCTTCTTACCAATATATTCCTTATCTAGTTGTTTATGTCTTTGTTTCTTTGGCCTCTTTTCTCCTATAAGCACAATTCTTCCTTTCCTCCTCATAAGATCATAGAATGAGTGCCAGAAGGGAGAGATGGTTCATGTTAGGAAATGGTCATGGAAGGGTTCATGAAGAAATATTTGTTCATGAAGGATGGATAGAATTTATATAAATGATGAGAAGGAGAGAGGAGAATGGTATGATGAAGAGTTCAGAGTTGGCTTGGGGTTTGGGGGACAGTGAGAAGCCTGTTCTATATCTACTTGCCGGGGAGTGGAACCATGGAACACTGAATGACAGTATAGAATGGAACCTGAGACAATATCTACTCCACATCCCGCAGTTTCTAAAATAGAGGACTAAGTCCTAGAGAGAGGACCTGACTTGCTCACATGGGGCTTCTCAAGTGAGATGGTGACTATTTTTTAGGAAGTAATTTTACAGATGAGGAATTGTAGGCTCAGAAAGAGAAAATTGTCTTGCTGAAAGTTATATAGGTAGTAATTAGGGAAGCAGGCTAATATGTACTTGAACTGATCATTCCTTAAGAAGCAAATGCCCCCTGCAGAAGAGTTGGGGATGAGATGATTGGCTCAGACCAAGATAGAAAGTGATTTCAATTCAATTCTATTGGTATTTGTCAAGCACGTACTAAAGTGCCAGGTACCGTGCTAGATGATAGAGATACCTTATGTTCCGTTTTAGAATTGATCCTACTATGGCTCCTGAGAAAGAAGAGAAGGGCTAAACAATTGGGATTAAGCGACTTGCCCGGAGTCCCACAGCTAGGAAAAATTGGAGGCCAGATTGGAACTCAGGTCCTCCCAACTCCAGGCCTGGCACTCTATCTGGTGAGGTACCTAGCTGCCTCCCTCAATTTAAAAAAAAAAAAAAAAAGGAACACTTTTCTTAAGAAACTTGCATTCTACTACATGACTTAAGAGGGCACCTTAGGAGGTTGGAAGGAAGGGAATAGAATCTCAAAGAGGCAAATAAGTCTTTTTAATGAAGTTATACATCGGAAGAGAGATTGATGAAAACTTAAGAACTATTTCTGAGTCAGGGCTCTCAAGTAATGAGGTTGCTAGAAAAGCAGAAATATAGGCAAATAGAGATATAGAAACAAAAAGAGGCAGAGAAACAGAGAGAAGAAAAAACAAGTTATCATATTGTATTAAAGGAATTATGGATTGAGGAAATAAATGTCTACACCAGGAGAGATATTAGGATTCCTTCAGGCAGAGCCCAGTGGACACCAGCCCAACAACAGCATTAAGTGGATAGGTGACAAAAGAGTTTTCACCCTAAGCCAAAGAGATAGTCCTGAAGACCAGATGGGAAAGGGCTTTGTTTCTTTTTTTCTTTTTAAACCCTTACCTTCTGTCTTGGAATCAATACTGTGTATTGGTTCCAAGGCAGAAGACTGGTAAGGGGTAGGCAATGAGGGTAAAGTGACTTGCCCAGGGTCACACAGGTGGGAAGTGTCTTAGGCCAGATTCGAACCTCAGACCTCCCGCCTCTAGGTCTGACTCTCAATCCACTGAGCTACCCAGCTGCCCCCAGGGCTTTGTTTCTTTAGCGACTGGAGGAGCTGTTCCCAATCTGGGTTGTTAATGGTAGTAAGAAATGATGAGCACCCTAAGGATTCAGGGACAGAGAGAGAACTTTTTAGCTAGCAGGGAACACCTGAAAGGGTCTATTTTTGGCTCTAGATCATATACCAAGCTATCTAAAGAATATGAGCCTGTGTGATGTGATGTAATGAAAGCAGTACTGATTTTGGAGTCAAAAGACTTGGGTTCAGATCTCTCTTATGCTACTTCCTACCTTTGTGACTTTGGACATCATATTTGTACCTCAGTTTCCTCATGTACAAAATGAGAATTTGACTAATTAGCTCCTAAATGGTCTTTGGTGCTGAATCCCATGAATCTGTGAGCTTACAGTCCTCTGTATAGAGTTTATGCCCAAGATTATCAAATGGAAAAGTGGTACACTTTGGCAGAACCTACATGCTGGATTGCAGTAAGCGGGATGAAGGAAGGGTGCCTAAGAGAAGAAGAGAAAGTAAGAGAGACCCCGGGAGCTGTTTTTAGAGAAGCCTACCCATTCTAGGCCATAGAGTGGTAGCAACAGAAAATGATCTCAGGCAAGTGGCAACAGTTAAACCTATTTGGGAGCAGTTCTTGGCTGTGGGCAGGGGAGAAGGTTGTCCTAATCAGTTGGAGGAATTTAAGGGATGGGGCTTGGGACCTGGGGAGAGCCTGTGGCCTTTGGCACGGGCACTTAAGAACACAGGAGGGTAGATAAATGGCAACCTGGGAACTGGAGCAGGGGGAGCAGATGGACTTGGGGTGGTAAGCAGGAGGACTGATCCCCATTCATCTGGCACATGGCAATTATTGTTATTGTTATTATTATGAAGCATCTTACGGCTCCCAGCTCATCCTGGCCTGGCTGGGCCCCCCTAATGGCTTCATAAATCCCGGCCATAAAGAGTAATGGGGGGAGACAAATGAGATAATTAGGAATAAATCTCAGCAAGGTCTCTATTCATCAGCGTCCCTGGAACTGGCCAATCTTCCAAGCCATTAGCGTGGCCCCTAATTAATGCCAAGCTGGCTTAGCCCTAATGAGGCTCAAGGGGTATAAGGAACCCGGGGTTGGCAAGGAAGCAGCTTCCCCCTCCACCCTCAACTCCTGGGCTTTGGGAGGTAACCAAATGATTGAGAGTCTGCCATTGTGTGTGTGTGTGTGTGTGTGTGTGTGTGTGTGTGTGTGTGTGAATCTGTCTTTGTGTATCTGTGTCTTTCTCTCTCCTCACCTGTTTTCCTACCTCAAGGTCTGTTTATGGTCTCTGTATTCCTTTGGGTCTCTGTCTCTCTGTGTCTTTTTTTCTCCTTTAACTTCTGAGTTCTCTTTCCTGAAACTGCCACTGTCCCGTTATCGTAAGATCACAGACTCCCAGAAGAGACTTCCGACACCATCCAAACAACCTCCCAGCCAATACAAGAATCATATCGCTGACAGGGGATCATCCAGCTTCCATTGGAACACTTTCAATGGCAGAGAGCTCACTGTCTCAGGAGGGAGTCCATTCTATGATTGGATAACCCCAGTAATTAGGAAGTGCGAATAGAAGGAAGCTTCTATTGAGATGAAGATTCTCTGTGACTTCATTGTTTCTGTGTTCTGTAGCTAAGCTGGACAAGTCTAATCCTTTCCCCACAAACATTCAAGTATTTGCAGGCAACTTGCACATCATGCCCCCCTAAGTCTTCTCTTCTCTGAGGAACAGGTATACGGCTGATGGAACTAAAGGTATTTTACGCACAAAAAAGAAAACTTGGTAGAGGGGTAGGTGGGGAGCTGACATGGTGGCTGTCTTTGAGTATTTATAACTGTTACATGCAAGGGGGATTGGACTTGTTTTGTTTGGCACCAGAGTGTAGAACCAAGAAAAATAGGTAAGAGCTTCAGAAAGGAAGGTTTTGGCTCTACATAAAAAAACCCCAAAACTTCTTAATATCCTCACAATTAGAGCTGTTCAAAAGTGGAATGGGCCACTCCAAAGGAGGTAGTGAGTTTTCCCATCATTGGTAATCTTGAAATAGAAGCCAGATATTCATCATTTGGTTCCCTGTTAAGAAAGAAATTTCTGGGGGCAGCTGGGTAGCTTAGTGGATTGAGAGCCTGGCCTAGAGATGGGAAGTCCTAGGTTCAAATCTGGCCTCAGACACTTCCCAGCTGGGTGACCCTGGGCAAGTCACTTGACCCCCATTGCCTACCCTTACCACTCTTCTGCCCTGGAACCAATACACAGTATTGACTCCAAGAGAGAAGGTAAGGGCTTAAAAAAATTTAAAAAAAGGAAGAAAGAAATTTCTATCCAGATATAGACTTACCTAGATGATCTCTGAGATCCCTTCTAAATCTCAAATTTTTGTCATCTCTGGGATCCACCACTAAGAGACTTCACTGCAAGTTCTGTTCCATCCTTAATCAGTGTTCTCTGGATATACATGGTTTCTTCCATTTTTTTTCCCAATGAAAACAAATCTATTTTATCTCCACTCCCGCCCCTACCTCCCATGGGAAAAAAACAACTCTTGTAACAAATACACATAGTCAGTCAAAACAAATCCTCTCAGTCGCCATGCCCAAAAAACATGGGCAGCTAAGTGGGGCGGTGAATAGAGTGCTAGGAATGGAGTCAGGAAGACTCATCTCTCTGAGTTCAAATGCTGCATCAGACATTTACTTGCTATGTGACCCTGGACAAGTGACTTAAAGCTATTGGCCTCAGTCTCATCATCTTTAAAATGAGCTGGAGAAGGAAATGGCAAACCATTCCAGTATTTTTACCAAGAAAATCTCAAATGGGGTCACAAAGAGTTGGACATGACTGAAATGACTGAACAAGAAATATATGTCTCATTCTTCATTTGGATGGAATTGTTTAAAAAAAAAGGGAGACTGGCACATTTAACTATATTATCATGCAATCTATATTTTCCAATAAGAGAAGAAAGAAGGAAGGAAGCAAAAGAGGAAGGGAAAGAGAGAAAGAAAGGGAAAGAGAGAGAAAGAGAGAAAGACAGACAGAAAAAGAGAGAAAGACAGAAAGAGAAATGAAGGAAGAGAAAGAAATGAAAGAAGGAAGAAAGGAAGAGTGAAAGAGAGAAAAAGAATGAAAGAAAGAATAAGGGAAGGAAGGAAGGAGGGAAGGAAAGAATAAAGAAAAAGAAAGGGGGGAGGAAAGAAAACAGAGGGGAAAATTTTTGTTTAATGACTTCCTGGAATCTGGATACTTTTTGTTTGTGATACTCCCCTGATCTGCCAGACTTAAGATTATAGGTTCAAAGTTGAATGCACCTTAGAGATCACCTAGTCCAAGCCCCTCATTTTACAGATGAGAACTAAAGCCCAGAGAGGTCAGTTAGTTAATAAGCATTTATTAAAAGCCTACTATATTTCAGGCACTGGGCTACATGCTAGGGATACAAAGATAGAGGCAGTCCCTCCCCTGAAGGAGCTCACAATCTAATGATGGAGCCCATAGGTACTAAAGCGACAGACTTGACTTAAACCTACTTCTATTGACTCTAGGGTCAGTGTTCTTTCCATCGTGCCATTCTACTCCTAGCCTAATGCCCTGGGAAAGAAAAAGGTCATGAGGCCAGCCAGGCATGACTTCTTAAATAACTCCTGCTGGCTCTGATTAGTCACCACTTTCCCTTTTCAGGAACCCTCCATTTAATAATGTTTCCTAGAATTTTTTTCCAGGGTTCAATATCTGACTAGTCCTGGGATCAGCCTCAATCTCTTTTTTTTTTTGAAAAGCGAGACATTTACTCTCTTTAGTTTTCCGGTACCTCTCATATTATTGATGATTTCTAAAGATCCCCAAATGATTTTGCTTTCATCAGCAGGCTCTATCAGTCCTCTGGTGGGTGTGTCATTTGTATGTGCCAAAATTCTTCTTTGAATTCCCCTCTCTCACTGTGACTACAAAGAAATTGCTCTTTAGATTTTTTACTAGAAGCAACTGATTGTCTCCAGGGGCCCATGACCAGTAGTTTCCTTTCCTCCATATTTCACTGTTTAAATCCCAGCTTCCTTGAAACAACCTCTCTTCAACTACTGGACAGCTCCCTACTTCCAAGCTGCCCTTATTGGGTTAATGACAGGAGCCTTCTTGGTCTACTAGAGTGCTGTGAGAGGATCAGGTTGGGCAGGGGACAGACAGACAATCCTCTTCTGAGATTCCTATTGCACTCCCTCTTTGTTCTTCAACCTCCTCACAATTAGACCAATCAGAATCACCTCTCACCTAGGAGTCCTCCCTTCTTCCCAATCCTTTTGGACTTAATCAGCCATCAAGGGGAGGGGAAGCATTATCCATTTTGTAGATGAGGAAACCGAGTCTCAGAGAAATTAAGAGATTAGATGGAGATGATCAAAGGGAAAAGGGAAACAAAAGAAATAAAAATCTTTGTTTCTTTTTTTAAAAAACCCTTACCTTCCATCTTAGAATCAATACTATGTATTGGTTCTAAGACAGACAAGTGACAGGGGCTAGGCAATAGGAGTTAAGTGACTCGCCCAGGGTCACACAGCTAGGAAGAATCTGAGCTCAGGTCCTCCTGACTCCTAGTTGCCCCTCCTTGTCCACTCTTTCAATAGGATCCCTGATGCCTCCCCAGTAGGAGTTCTTATCACAGACAATGGAGGGCAAGCTTCCTCCCTATGTCCTCTGTACAGGACAGCCTCCATTACAGTAGCCAAGACCTTTGACCAGTATTTGACTTCCTGTGTAAAGTTAAATGAAATAATGTATATAAAGGATTTTGTAAGCCTTAAAGTACTGTATAAATGTTAACGAGCTCTGCAGTTGTATTTATTAAAGGATTTTGTATGATCTTAAAATATGGAAGAAGGCACCAGTGCTTAAAGAACCAGCATGGAATCCACAAGACCTGGACTCAAGCATCACCTTTGATATATATTAGTTATGGAACCATGAGTAAGTAATTTAATCTCTCATCAGCGCTCTAGGCTTTTACAAATGGGCTACTAAGCCTACATTCAAGCAGGTAGGTAGTAGATGCTGGATTTGGAATCAGGAAAACCTAGACTCTGATTCTTTGGTTGCATGATCTTGGACAATCATGATCTTGCATGATCTTGGGCAATCTGAGCCTCAGTTTTACTCATCTGTAAAATGGCCCTAATAATAGCATTAGCCGCACAGGGTTGTTAGCATCCAATGAGCTAATACATGTAAAGTATTTTGCAAATCTTGACAAAGTATCATATAAATGCTAAATGACAATGAAAATGATGGTGGTGGTGGTGGTGAAGTTTCCACACCAGTATTTTGTTATACTGATGAAATCATGGTTTTGCTTGTACCTTGGAATTACTGATGGAGATCCTTTGAGACGGTATTTTGTTTTACCTAGTCAAATACTTTAAAAAAATTTGGTCATCAACAAACTCAACAATAGCCTATATTCTCCATGACTGTGAAGATGCAGTCTATTAAAAGAAAACTGCCTGTGAACACCTGATAGTTTTCTTTTTTCATACTGAGGAACTGTTGCCAAGCTCACAGTAAGATACTGTACCCGCTATTTATTCTGTACCTAGGAATATGGTTTTAGACTGAGTTAAGTCCTAGGGAGCCTAGCCTATAGTAGAAGGGATGAGGCTTGGTTCCCTGTTCTCATACTCTTTGGCTCATTCAATGCCCATCTAAGCTCCTGGGGACAAACTTTTCTTAGAACTTAAGTTTCAGCTCATATCTAAGATTTTGCCCCAGGAAGGGAAGTTAAAAGATATTTTTTTATAAAAACAAATCAGGAATGGAACAGGTAATTTATTACTATATACACAAGAAATGCTAAGCATAAAAAATTTGCAGAGAATAACAAAAGAGATTAATTTAATTTATAATTATTGTTACAAGCTGCTGAGAAATTGATACTTATGCCATCTCAGAACATAAAATAGTTTGCAGGACCACTAATTAGACATTTTACATTTTATTTTAACTCTGTATTGTCAAAACAACTTCAGGCAGGAGTCTTTTGATAAAATGTCCAGGCTTGAGCCATTCCCCCTCTTCTTGTCAATGGTCATTCTCTCATTCTCACTGAAGCAGCTTCCAGAGATTCCTCATCTGGCATCATTCAATCCTGACCTGATGGGATCCCGGACTTATAGACCTCTTGAATTAAAAAAGTGACCTCCAAGCCTGGAAAAGCCCATTTCAGGTTACCTATTCAACTAAATTTAAGAACAAACACAAAATCAAAAAAGAGAGCCAGGAGTCCCTGGCTCAAATTCACAAGGAGTAAAGTGGAAAGTGATCATAGAGTCAGAGGTAGAACTTGAATTCAGGTGTTCCTCTTAACTTAAGGCCAACTCTACCCGCCATGCTACCTCTCCATCATTAGCAAAAGGAAAGGACAGGTCACATACATTTCAACATGTCAGGGGATGTCCACAATGTCAAACAAGTAAAGTGATTTGCATATTGATAAAAACCAGGAAGTCTGGGTAAAAAGACAAATATAATTTAAAATAATAACAATTCATTAAATCCTTGCAGAGTTAGCCTACCAACTGTTCCTGTTCTCTTCTTTTGGCCATGCCTTAAATTGCCCACCACTTTACCTCTACACTGCTAGAGGATCAGATACAGATAGACCCCTGCTCTCTGCTTTAGTCCTCACTACATCTTGTCTCACTTCCCTCCTGGCCTATTTGATGGTAATGATATTTTCTCTTTTTGTTTCCACTGATATTTTTCATGTGAATTTTATTACATGGAATATATAAATTATTGCTATTTTGTCTACTATAAATTTCCCCTTTGGCATTTTAATTGGTATGGTATTTGATCTGTAAATTAATTTGGGTAGTATTATTGTCTTTATAATACTGACATAATATAACCTTAAAATTGAATACCTTAAGAATTTTTTTGCTATTTCTACATTTCCATACAAATTGTTTTCTAGTAGTATTTATATGGGTAATGTTGGCAGGCTAACTCCTCCTAAAGATTTAATGCACTATTATTATTTTAAAACATATTTTTACCCACTTTTCTTGATTTCTGTCAATATGTAGAAATGTTGACAATTTTCATGGATTTATTTTATACTCTACTACTTTACCGAGATTATTTAGCATCTTATTTATTTACTGCTTATTCTCTTGGGTTTTCTAAGTAAACCATCATGTTGTCCATAAGTTAAAATTTGACTCCTTTTTGCCAACACTTTTCTCTTAATTTTGTCTTATTGTCTTATTGTCCAGTGATATAATAATGTATTGTGTCATTTATGTCTCATTAAAGATATTCATCACTAAGTTGGTCACAGAGGAATGAATTTTTCAGAAATATGACTCCCGATAATCTTCTCTCAAATAAGTCCTAGAGAAATTGCTAACTGCAACTGTGGAGGGAAAACCCATACTGACCAAATCAGAGGTCATTGAGGTATTGAAGAAAAAGTGTTATAGTTACCATCTCTAGTCCTATATCAAATAATAGTGATGAGAATTAATATCTTTGGTTCATTTTGTATCTTTTTGGGAAAATTTCTAGACTTGCCCTTACAAATAATCTAGCTAAACCAGGCCTTGGAGGGGAGAAAAGTCCTTATTTTCTGTCTTAGAATTGATATTGTATATCAGTTCCAAGACAGTATAGTGGTATGGGCTAGGCAATGGGGATTAAGTGCCCAGGGTCACACAGCTAGGAAGTGTCTAAGGGTAGATTTGAACCTAAGACCTCCCTTCTCTAAAGATCTGGCTCTCAATCCACTGAGCCACCTAACTGCCCCCTAAGAGTTAAAAAAAATTAATAATGCTCACCCTTATTTTTAGTTAAATATTTTCAATCACATTAAGAATACTTCTTTTACTTCTATGCTTTCTAACATTCCTAACATAAATGATTGCTATATTTTATTAAATACTTTTTCTATATCTATTGATATAATCATATAGTTTTTTGTCTTTATTACAAATGTGTTTTATTTTGAAACTGACTTTCCAAATGTTAAACCATTTTTGAATTCTTGGTATAAAATTCATGTGGATTATTGTCATAATGAATAATGTCTTAGAGACATTGCTATAATCTCTTACCTCTATTTTTTTAGTATTTTAGTAGTAATATCTATTAGTGATTTGAGTCTATAGTTCCTTTTCTCTGAATTATCTTACCCTTATGTAGGTGGAAGAACTGAAACTATATCAAAGAAGGACTTTTTTTTTAAATAGTTTAACATAGAGATTATTTGTTCTTTCGTTGTTTTCTAGGGCTCTTATAAATCTGTCTTGTCCTAGAGTTTCCTTCCATAGGAATTTTTTTTTTATCGTTTGCTCAATCTCTGTTTCTGAGATTGAGTTTGTTTTCATCCTCTACTTCCTGTTTTGTTAATTTTCATGTTTTGTTGTCTTCCATTTCATTTAAGTTTTTTGTTTTATTGGCATATGATTGGATCAGGCAATTTCTAAATTGTTTTCCTTTCCATTCATTATGAATTCCTCCTCATTTAGATTTTTGATTATTTATTCTCTCTCTGTCTAAGCTTTATTCGAAGTGGTGTCCTAGTTTTCCCAGCAGTTTTTGACTAATAGGTAGTCTTTCCCCATTGCTGATACTGTTTTCTATTGCTTCTCATTCTTATTTATCTAGACTGTTCCACTAATCTATTTTTGTTTCTGTTTTTTTTTTAAGTCAGGAGCAAATAGTTTTGATGATTAATTCTTTATAATATAGTGTGAAGTCTGGTAATACTATGTCCCCTCCCCTATTTGATCTTCAAAACAATTTTGGGAGGTAAACAGTATATTATAATTTCCACTTTAGAGATGAGGAACCCAAGATCCAGTAAAGTAAAATGATTTGCCCAAGTTTCCTCAGCTTGCAAAAAATAGAATCAAACTAGGATCCAATCCAAATCTTCTCATTTCAATTTTAGTGCCCTTTCTAGGTTTGTCAGAGGAATGTATAAACAGTTTTTAGAAACAAAATGCAATTTATTTTTTTCAATTCAACAATCTATACAAATATTAGCTATGATGCAAGGACAATGAGTTAAGTACCAAAGATAGCAATATCCCCAGTAGATTCATATAGAAAGAGACCTGGATGTGGCCTCTAGGTGGCTCAGTGGATAGAGAGCCAAGCCTGGAGATGGGAGGTCCTGGGTTCAAATCTTGCCTTGGAGACTTCCTAGCTGCATGACTCTGGGCAAGTCAATTAACTCCTATTCTTCTGCCTTAGAACCAATACACAGTATTGATTCTAAGTCTGAAGGTAAGAGGTTTTATTTCATTTTTGTTTGTTTGTTTTAAGAGAGAGCTGGAAGTGACCTCAGAGGCTGTCTGATCTAACCTTCTTACTTTACAGATGAAGAAAAGGGGGCTCCGAGAGGGAAAATAACTTGCTTAAAAATCACATAGTACCAGGTTCAGATATGAGAGGCCCTGGGTTCAAATCTGGCATTGTACACTACCTAGCCAGGTGACTCTTGGGCAAATTACTTAATTCTCATTGCCTAGACCTCACCTCTCTTCTACCTTGAAACCAACACTTAATATTGGTTATAAGATGGAAAGTAAGGTTTTTTTTTTTTAATCCCATAGTACTATCTGAGTTGGAATTTGAACTCGGGTCCTCTAACTCTAGACTCGATGCTATTTCCACTGTACCCACATATGGAGCGTTTGCAAACAGGTGACCTAAAACTCTTTGAAATCTTGGGTGTCAGCATCATCAGGAGCAGGGTTGTTCCTTTAAACTTCCTTTATTAAAAAATTCTAAATTTCCTGGCTGGCTCAAGAAGTTCCCTTTGGGAGAGCTACTGAAGCCCACTGCTGGGTGGTAAAGTGGATAAAGTGCTAGGCCTGGAATAAGAAAGACCTGAGTTCAAATCCAATCTCAGAAATTTTCTAGCTATATGACCCTAAAAAAAAGTCATTTAAGTTCTGTCTGCCTCTATTTACTCAACTGGAGACTGGGTATATAATAACACCTGCCTTCCAGAGCCCTCCAGTGGTGGGGTCCAGTGAGGTCATATTTGTGAAGCTCTTGGCACAGTGGTTGGCACACAGTTGGTTGGTTGGTTGTTGTCCATACTCTGAAATGGTATCACTATGTTGATGTCAGTGTACAGTGTGTCTGGCTGTGGCTGATCAGATGAACATGAGCTTGGAAGGCTCTATGACCATTCAAGGTGGAGATGTCTCCAAATTGGCCCATCTCACATTTCTTTTGTACTACTGCAGTTTTGCTGTGCTCATAGAACACTGCCTTCTTTGATGTGAGCACATATGTGCTTAATAAATAAACAGATGCTTTATTAATAAATAGATGCTATTAAATAAATGCTTGTTTCTTTCCTTCCCACTCATAATCCTGGAGTAAGTGGAAGGAAATCATAAGATCATGTGATTTAGTGCTATAAGGGTATTTATTTTTATTTTTAATTTTAAAAAATCCTTATCTTCTGTTTTAGTATCAATTCTAAGACAGAAGAGCTGCAAGGGCTAGGCAATTGGAGTTAAATGACTTGTTCAGGGTCACACAGCTAGGAAGTATCTGAAGCCAGATTTAAACCCAGGACCTCCTGGCTCTAGACCTGACTCTCTATCCACTCTCTTTAGAGATCATCTCATTTTACATGGAAATGGAGAGAGTTTATGTGATTTGCCCAGAGCTATACAATTAGTTGAATGGGAGAGACAGGATTCTGACATAGATCTTTGTATTCCTACCTGGCTCCTTTCCCATTGGGAATGTGGTGGTCAAAGAGAGGGTCTGATAATTCTTGGGAGTAGTCAATTTACCTGTGGTAAAGCAAGGAGGAAAAGAGAACAAGAGCCTGTCCTTGTCTCTCTCCTGGGAACCAACCCTCTACCCTCTGCTTGGGTTCAGGGATACTGGTTAGTCTTCATTTTTCTAGCATCAAAGGCCCAGCCAAGGAGGAGAGTGAGTATATTAGCACAGCTGGTCTATAATCATGGAATCATAAGACTTTTAAAACTCAGGGAAAGCTTCAAGATCTGATACAATCCTCTCCTTATAAAGATGGGGGAAGTGAGGCCCATGGCAGAAACCTGACTTGCCCAGAGTGGCAGAGCTGAGACCAAAATCTAGGGGTCCTGACTTCTGCCTCAGTAGTCTTTTGCTTTCACTACACTGTTTCATGGTTATTTTTACTCATTTTATTTTTTAGAAAGCCCTACCTTCTGTCTTAGAATCAAAACTGTGTATTGGTTCTAAGGCAGAAGAACAGTAAAGGCTAAGTAATGGGATTTCCCAGGATCACCTAGCTAGGAAGTGTATGAGGGAAGTTTGGAACCCAAGACCTCCAATCTCTTGGCCTGGCTCTTAATCCACTGACCCACCTAGCTACCCTCACTGTTTTATGATTATTGATCGACAGTGTACACCACAGTGATTATGCCAGAAAGGAGTGAGTGGGGAAATGGCTCAAGTTCTACAGTGCTTTCTAGGCTTCAGCTCAGAATCCATTAAAATTGTTTGAATGTAATATTTCTGCTTTACCTTAAAAAAGCTGTTTGAGCCATAAAACTCTGCCATACCCTTTGTCCCAGCAATACCACTACTAGGTCTATAACCCAAAGAGATCAGAGATAGGGAAAGATAAGACCTACTTGTACAAAAATATTTTAGCAGCTCTTTTTGTAATGGCAAAGAATTAGAAACTGAGGGTATGTCCAGTAATTGGCTGAACTAGCATGCTGTGGTTGTAATACTGCAGTTATAACGAAAAACTATTGCTCCATAAGAAATGATGAGTAGGATGAATTCAGAAAAACTTGGAAAGACTCCTATGAACTGATTCACAGTGAAGTGAGCAGAACCAGGAGATCAATGTATACAGTAACAGAAATATTATACAATGATCAACTTTGAAATACTAAATCAGTGGTTCCCAAACTTTTTTGGCCTACCACTCCCTTTCCAGAAAAAATATTACTTAGTGCCCCTGGAAATTAATTTTTAAAAAATTTTAATAGCAATTAATAGGAAAGACAAATGCACCTGTGGCCATCACTGCCTTTGTGGATCGCTGCAGCACCCACCAGGGGGTGGTGGCGCCCACTTTGGGAATCACTGCACTAAACCATTATCAGCAAAGCAAGGTTCCAAGATAACTCCACGGGACTTATGAATCTGATTGCAGATCAAAGCATTCCATCCTTCACTTTATTCCCTTCGTGAGTTTTTTTTTATTATATATGTAATATGTTTTTTTGGTCATGATATAGGGACTATGGAAATACATATCGAAAGCACTGGTATAACCTATATCAAACTATTCACTGCCTTGGAAAGGAGAGGAGGAAGAGAGATAATCCAAATCACTAAATGTCAAAAAATAATTGTCAAAAATGTTTTCTGTATGTAATTTAAAAAATAAAATTTAATAAAAAATGAAATAAAAATGAAGGCAAAAAAGGTTTGTTTGAAAGTCCATGATTGAATGTGATGACCCTAGGGACAGTGAGAAAGGTTATTTCTGGGTAGCTCCAGGTAGGTCCTGGAGGAGGGGTTGAGTTCAATAACGGGATTTCTAGGGGGTCAACATTATAAATTATCATTTGAATCAACAGCTTCTCTACTTATCCACTTAGGATACATAGAGTCCCTGCTCTGGTGGCCTTGAATCAGATAGTTGTTGGGTTTTTTTTTTAAAAACCTTTACCTTTTAAGAATCAATGCTAAGTATTGGTTCCAAGGCAGAAGAGCAGTAAGGGCTTGGCAATGGAGATTAAGTGATTTGTCCAGAGTCAATATATAAATTCCAAGAACTCCTGCTCAGTTTAGTGTACCTCTATCTCCTTTCCCCAGACTCTCTGAAGACAGTCCCTTATTACTGTGCATCTATGATGAGTAGGCCCAGCCAGAGCTATAAACTAGCATAGAATGAATAGAGATTTACAGCAGGGTGCCAATATCCAGAGAGAGGATACATCTTCCCTACAGTTGCCATTGTCTCTGTGCCCCAATCTCTGGTATTTTGCCAACAAGTCATTGTGTGGTATCATAGCCCCCAGGCCTGCCCTTCTAAGAGTGCCCATTGTGCCTCCCTCCTACCTGGAGCTTACTTCCTTTTCTAATCCCTGTAAGGGTTGCGAGATAAGAGATATCTCATCTCTCTTGGTATAACTGAGCCTAGGACTATACTATTCTCTGAACCATCACAGAATAGGATACAACCTCTGATTCTTGTTTTGTTTTGGTTTTGCCCTAAGTAAAAAAATTCCTAGCTACTTTGGACTCATTCCAGAAACAGCTGCCTCTTTCACAGGGGCCCAAGTAACTGCTGGCCTTGGGGTCCTGGGATGGGATAATTATGGAAGAAGCATCCTTGGGAAGAATACACACTCTGTGAATGAGGGGCAGAGACCCCCTACATTCTAATGAAAAATAAGAATTCATTAGATTCTTTCCTCCCTTGGTCCTAGAGAAAAACAGAGTAGTTTTTCTCTTCTACAATCATTTCCTTCCTTCCTTCCTTCCTTCCTTCCTTCCTTCCTCTCTCTCTGTCTGTCTCTGTCTCTCTCTCTGTCTCTCTGTCTCTCTCTGTGTCTTTGTCTGTCTGTGTGTGTGTGTCCCTCTCATCTATCTCCAATTATCTCCAGTCTGCCCATCTATCTTGTTTATACATAGCTATGGTCATGGCAGGTCCCTATTTAGACTGAGAAAGCAGGGACTATCTACCTTTCTTTGCTGGTCCCTGGCAAATGATAGGTGCTGAATAAATTCTTCGTAGTGACTTGAACTCACTCGACTTACGGCAACCATCCTATATATTTCCCAAATCTTCCATCTCTGCAGACTAGGCCAAACCAGACTGATCATTTGCCCAGGACTCATCAAATATCTCTGGAGTTCAGAGTTCCCAGCTTTTTTGAAATTCTTCTTTTCTTTTATAGGTCCATGCAAATGAGTGGGTGAGAGAAAGCAGAAATAGTCAGTGGCCTGGGGCAAATTTATTGTCTTTGTCAGTGTTCAAGATGCTTTCCTGGGCTTTTCATATGCAAATGAGCTATTAAAAGCAAGGTGCAAAATAATCCACTCCTATCTGAAAGCTCACCTTTTACTAAGGTGCTAATGGCATCTGAATGGGAACACAGCCTTACAGAAAGAATGTCAAGTGTACCTTTTTTTTATTTTCATTTTTTATTATGATCTGAATTTTTTTAAAAACCACAAACAAGATGGACCATAAAATACAAGGCATTTAATTGAGATGGAATGAGAAGGGGAATAATAAGGAATTAAATCAGTTAGGAAATGTTGTTTGCCCCATCAACAAAATGGTTGCCATTTTCCATGAATCTAAGAGATCTAATACTTAAATTCTCATTTAATTACTCTACTTTCCTACCATAATGGACAAGGATACAATCAGTGTAAATTCACAGCATCTGTGCCATCGGCCTCTTGAATTTTTTTTTTCTCTCTAGGCTCAGCTGAACAGTCTAGAAAGCACTGATGATGGCAGTGATGATGACTGACAATCACTGAAAGCCCCTCTGGAAGCATCACACCATGGCCTGGCCACGAGGTATCCTCCAGTGCATTCCACCGGTATCCCTCATCCATTAAGCCCTGGCTCTCAGATCTGTTCATGGGCAAGGTCTGTTCTCTCTCATAAAACCACGAGATACCTCTGAGGACCTCAACTTGCTAATGATTTCTTCACTCTCCATCCACATCCAAGTCTTCTGCCCTTTCTCAGATTTCTTAAAAATTTCCCACAATACCCTACTGCCTCTCCTTAATGCAATGTGGTATCTATCTTCAGAACAGATTTCCCAGTAAAGAGCTTGAGAGACAGATGGTTATTACTAGGGAATGAGAAAGGCCCAGAGACACACAAGGAGAGCGAGACAAAAGTCTCAGAGAACTGGTAAGGAAATGAATTTTGCCACCTCTTCAAGATATAGCTAACTCAAAGTATTTTCATTTTATACAGAATTATATAGTTAGAGGACCTAAGTTCAAATCCCTCCTCTGGTACTTCCAATTTGTGTGACCTTGGATAAGTCACTTAACTTCCCTAGTCCTTAGTTTCCTCTTCTGTAAAATATGGTTGGACTAGATAATGGATAAGAACTTTTCCATTCTTGATTGATGCTCCTATGACTTTTTTTTACCCAGTCTATTTCTTGTAGTTATTAGTAGCAAAAATTCTTTAGAAAATCCAAGATGCCTATATGCTTGTTTAAGGGGCAGTGGGGAAATGAGGGAGAGACAGAGGCAGAAAAAGAGTGACAGGGGAACAGAGAGGGACAGAGACAGAGAGTAATACTACTTTCTGGTTTCCAGGTCAGGCTTGGGGAAAAATAAGTCCAGGTCAATATATCTAATGGTTTGTGGTTTATTAAGTGTTAAAAAGATGCACTTTTACCAATTCAAAGTTCCATTGTGACAACGAACAGTTTAGAATTGTTGAAAAAGCTATATAATTTTCCAAATGTAATCCATCCCAAGCAGCTCATGCTATTCAATTCTGGGCCAGCTCATTGTCCAACTGTCCCCATCCAAAGTCTATTGTAAATAGTGGAAGATCTCAATGGGTTGCTCATTCAACACATTATCATCTGAATTATATTATGCATTTTTTTTGCTTTTTCCCTCTTTTTCTTGTACAGATTGTTAATCAATTTCTCTGCTGCCCATGGATATCAGTAAAGAATTCCTATCATGGGCCAAAGCTTGTTTTCATGATATGGATCTCAGCAAAGAAGCCCTCCCTATAAAGTTCCAAATTCTTCAGTCCACTCTTGGTGATCCCATCTGGGTTTTTTTTTTTTGGTCAAGATACTAGAGTGGCTTGCCATTTCCTTCTTCAGTTCATTTCATAGATGAGGAAACTGAGGCAAATAGAAGTAAATGACTTGCCCAAGGTCACATAGCTAGGAAGTGTCTGAGGCCAGATTTGAACTTGGGAAGATGAGTCTTTCTGACTCCAGATCCAGTGCTCTATCCACTGTGTCTCCCATCTATTCTTCATATCTAATGGTAGCAATAAGGAAATGATTAGACCGTGCTATTTGGCACAGAAGTCTCTTCACAATCTGAACTCTTCTATTACTGCTATCAAGGCATTCTGAGAGCCAGCCAATGTGCCCTACATGCTGTCTCTCACAGAAGACATTCCATTTCTATCTCCATGGCTTTGTATTAGCTGTCCTTCATGCCTGGAATACACACCCACCTCACCATACTGATGTGAAAGATGAAAGGGAAAAACTACCAATCAAGTCTTGATTTATAGTTTTGATGATTGTCAATGGTTCCCAAACTTTTTTGGCCTACTGCCCACTTTCCAGAAAAAATATTACTTAGCGCCCTGGAAATTAAATATTTTTTTAATAACAATTAATAGGAAAGATAAATGCACCTGTGGCCATCACTGCTCTTCTGGATCATTGCAGCATCCACCAGAGGGCGGTAGCGCCCACTTTGGGAATCACTGGTCTAGACTTAAGAAAGTGATGGAGAAAATATTAATAACTGTACCTTTCTTTTGCCTTGAAACTTATAGTTAGTGTTGATTCTAAGATGGAAGATAAAGAAAATGTAAAGAAAGGGCAGTCGTGATGGATTTTGACTTCCAGCAATGAAGGGAACTCTAAAATCAAGGAGATCATAGATCCACTTGAGTATCTCTGAAAGGACTTGATCTCTGTGCTATAGAAAGCTGGAGAAAGACCTGAGGGACTTGATGGAGGCTCCAATGGAGGGAAGGTTTTCTACCCAAAAGATTAAAGTTGGGGGCAGCTGGGTAGCTCAGTGGATTGAGAGCCAGACCTAGAGATGGGGGGTCCTAGGTTCAAATCTGGCCTCAGACACTTCCCAGCTGTATGACCCTGGGCAAGTCACTTAACCCCCATTGCCTAGTCCTTACCACTCTTCTGCCTTGGAACCAATACACAGCATTGATTCCAAGATGGTAGGTAAGGATTTAAAAAAAAAAAGAAAAAGTACTAGGTACCAAAAGATTAAAGTTTGGTGGCACATCTTGGTGGCTTAGTGGGTACAGAACCAGACCTGGAGACAGGAGGTCCTAGATTTAAGTTTTACTTCAGATACTTTCTAGCTGTGTGACCCTAGACAAGTCATTTAACCACCACCACCCCAACCCCTATTGCCTGGCCCTTACTGCTCTTCTGCCTTAAAACCATACTAGTATCAATTCTAAGATAGCAAGTAAGAGTTATAAAAAAAAAAAGAAAGATTAAAGTTTGAATGGATAGTTAGAAAAATCAACCCCTGCCAATTTTCAAAAATTTCATTTTCCATTTTCTCTAATTTAATTAAACTGTTTAGCTTGCCTATGATGTTGAGTTCTACTTTAGGAAAGCAACAGTTCCATCCATCAAGAGGACTGCAAAGTAAAATGAGGACGGAGCCAATGATTAATAAGTAACCCTAAACAGAGTTCAAGGGAACATTCAATGATGTGATTGATGGTCCACCTGTGGAGGACACACCCTTTTTACATGACCTGTTGGGCAGGACACTCATCACATTTGGGAACACCCTTCTACCATGCCGTAATGTTAACTAAACCAAACACACCTGGAAAACAGAGAGCTGGGGGCAAGGGGTGGGGAGGAGGGGGAGGCTGATGCTAGAAAGCAACAGCTTTGGGGAAGCATGTGAATTTAAAGGCGAATGAAACTTGTGATGAATTCTCCACTGTCATTAGAGCTGACTCATTCAAACAAGGTGTTTAAAAAGTATACTAGGGAGCTGCCCAGACCTGGCTGCACAGGACTATTTTCTTTACCCCTGGCCCCAACGAGATAATAAAGGTATTTTAGGCAGAGTATTCATTTGTATGCTTTCCCAGATGAAGCCCCAGTTCACAGGACGCAGTCTTTCTCCACTCAGCTCCTTACACTATTCATTGAATGTTTAGGATAATATGTTGCCTGATGTTATTAGTACATTTTCCTGCCCCTTCTACTAGATGGTAAAGCTCCAATGAGGGTAAGGGCCCCATCAAACCCAGGAAATCAAACCAGTAAGAATTTCTTGAACTCTTTCTTGTGATGTACAAGTCACTATTCCAAGAGCTATAGGAAACAATAGGAACTATTCCTTGCGCTCTACAAGCTTACAATCTAATTGACAATGTCCTTTTATGTACCTCAGGTCTTGGCTCATAGTTGATATTCAATATATAGAATTATCTAGTGTCAGAGCCAGGAGAAACCTTAGAAATCCCTCTAGCCCTGAAGTTCTTAACCTGGGGTCCAAGGAACCATGAAAAATTATACCTTTATTTTCTCTCCCCCCTTCCTTTCTCCCTTCCTTCCTCCCTCCCTCTCTTCTTCCTTTCCTTCCTTCCTTCCTCCCTCCCTCCCTCTTTCTTTTCTTCCTTCCTTCCTTCCTTCCTTCCTTCCTCCCTCCCTCCCTCC
>NC_058133.1:272891082-272924777 GCF_016433145.1 Gracilinanus agilis | reverse complement strand
TTCCTTTCTTTCTTTCTTTCTTTCTTTCTTTCTTTCTTTCTTTCTTTCTTTCTTTCTTTCTTTCTTTCTTTCTTTCTTTCTTTCTTTCTTTCTTTCTTCCTTTCTTTCTTTCCCTCTTTCTTTCTTCCCTTACCTTTCATTCTAGAATCAATATTGAGTATTAGTTCCAAGGCAGGAGAGTAAATGGGGGTTAAGTGACTTGATCAAAGTCATATCGCTAGAAAGTATCTAGGACAAGATTTGAACCTAGGACCTCCCATCTTTAGGTCTGGCTCTCAATCCACTGAACCACTTAGTTGCCCACTATACTTTTATTTTCACTAATTATTGTTCATCCTTTGGTTTCTAAGAAGACCAGTGACATCACAGGGATAATGTCTTGACTTGCTCATAAATTGTACTGAAGTGAGGCAGAGTTGCACAAAGTCATCAGCCTTAACTTTTTTCCTAGATTCATTGAAGACCAATGGCCAGACAGAAATCAAGATGACTGGTGATGGCCAAGGATGCAGTAGATAACCTTGCTGTCAATATCTGACCAAGCTCTCTTAAGTTTTTGGAAACATCATTCTGAAAAGGGATTCCAAGATTTTACCAGACTATCAATGGGGTCCATGACCACAAAAAAGGTTAAGACCACCTTCATTATACCATGAAATCATACCACATAGTCTCTCTACAGTTACCATATTATACTTGGTTTCTTTAACAGGAAAAATGATAGCTGAGTTTCTGGTTATAATGTGACTTTGGGCAAATTAATTTCCGACTCTGGACAAGTCAACTTCCATCTCTGGGCAAATTAATTTCCTTCTTTGAGTTTCAGTTTCTTCCTATAAAGAGGAGGTGGAAGTACAGCTAGGTGATCTCTAAGATGCCTCCTAGCAGGAGCAGCTAGGTGGCACAGTAGACAGAGCACCAAGCCAGGAGGACCTGGGTTCAAATATGACCTCAGATACTTTTTAGATAGGTGACCCTGGGCAAGTCACTTAATTCCACTTGCCCTAAGACAGAAAGTAAGGGTTTATTTATTTATTTGTTTGTTTGTTTGTTTTTTAGGGACAGAGAAGAGCCCTAGGAAGCAACTCCGAGGCTATTCTAAATATTTTATTTTTTTTAGAAAAATTTTCCATGGTTACATGATTCTTGTTTTTACTTTCCCCTTCACCTCCCTTCACCCCCCCCCATATCCAATTCGCATTTCCACTGGTTTTAACATGTGTGATCAAACAAGACTTATTTACATATTATTGATAGTTTCATTTGTGTGATTGTTTAGTGTCACATCCCCAACCATATCCACTTCAACCCATGTGTTCAAGCGATTCTTTTTCTTCTGTGTTTCCACTCCTGCAGTTCTTCCTCTGAATGTGGGTAGCTTTCTTTACCATAAATCCCTCAAAATTGTCCTGGGTCATTGCATTGCTGCCAGTACAGATGTCCATTACAGTTGGTTTTACCACAGTGTATCAGCCTCTGTGTACAATGTTCTCCTGGTTCTGCTCCTTTCATTCTACATCAATTCCTGGAGGTCTTTCCAGTTCACATGGAATTCCTCCAGTTTATTATTTCTTTGAGCATAATAGTATTCCATCACCAGCATATACCACAATTTGTTCAGCCATTCCCCAATCAAAGAGCATCCCCTCATTTTCCAGTTTTTTGCCACCACAAAGAGTGTGACTATAAATATTTTTGTACATGTCTTTTTCCCTATGTCTCTTTGGGGTACAAACCCAGCAGTGGTATGGCTGGATCAAAGGGCAGGCAATCTTTTAGCGCTCTTTGGGCATAGTTCCAAATTGCTTTCCAGAATGGTTGGATCAATTCACAACTCCACCAGCAATGCATTAATGTCCCAATTTTGCCACATCCCCTCCAATATTCATTACTCTCCTCTGCTGTCATTTTAGCCAATCTGCTAGGTGTGAGGTGATACCTCAGAGTTGTTTTGATTTGCATTTCTCTAATTTTTAGAGATTTGGAACACTTTCTTATGTGCTTATTTTTTAAACATTTATTAATATTCATTTTTAACATGCTTACATGATTCATGCTCCTACTTTCCCCTTAACCCCCTGCTCTCCCCCCACCCATGGCCGATGCACATTTCCACTGGTTTTAACATGTGTCATTGATCAAGACCTATTTCCAAATTGTTGATAGTTGCATTGGTGTGGTAGTTTCGAGTCAACATCCCCAATCATGTCCACCCCGACCCATGCGTTCAAGCAGTTGTTTTTCTTATATGTTTCCTCTCCTGCAGTCCTTCCTCTGAATGTGGGTAGCGTTCTTTACCATAAATCTCTCAGAACTGTCCTGTGTCATTTGCTTTCTGCTGGTACAGAAGTCCATTACATTTGATTTTACCATAGTACATCAGTCTCTGTGTACAATGTTCTTCTGGCTCTGCTCCTTTCGCTCTGCATCAATTCCTGGAGGTCTCTCCAGTTCACATGGAATTCCTCCAGTTTATTATTCCTTTGAGCACAGTAGTATTCCATCACCAGCATATACCACAATTTGTTCAGCCATTCCCCAATTGAAGGACATACCCTCCTTTTCCAGTTCTTTGCCACCACAAAAAGCGCAGCTTTAAATATTTTCGTACAAGTCTGTTTATTTATGATCTCTTTCGGGTACAAACCCAACAATGGTATGGCTGGATCAAAGGGCAGGCATTCTTTTATAGCCCTTTGAGCATAGCTCCAAATTGCCAGCCAGAATGGTTGGATCAGTTCACAACTCCACCAGCAATGCATTAATGTCCCAATTTTGCCACATCCCCTTCAATATTCATTACTCTCCTCTGCTGTCATTTTAGCCAATCTGCTAGGTGTGAGATGATACCTCAGAGTTGTTTTGATTTGCATTTCTCTAATTATTAGAGATTTAGAACACTTTCTCATGTGCTTATTGATAGTTTTGATTTCTTTATCTGAAAATTGCCTATTCATGTCCCTTGCCCATTTATCAGTTGGGGAATGGCTTGATTTTTCATACAATTGATTTAGCTCCTTGTATATTTGAGTAATTAGACCCCTGTCAGAGTTTTTTGTTATAAAGATTTTTTCCCAGTTTGTTGAGAAAGTAAGGGTTTAAAAAGAAGGATAAGATCCCTCAGAGCCCCGATACTCTAAATTCCATGGCTCTAGGTTAGATCTGTAAAGATTAGCATCCCAGAAGCATCTCTGGTGCCTGCTTGGACAATGCAGTGGATGCCCTATGAATCAGGAGACATTGCCTGAGCTTGAATTGATGTTCTTCCATTAACCATCTTGGAAGAACCTGGGGGCAAAAAATGAGCTACTATGCTAGAGGAACTTCCAGCTCTGGAGTCCTATGACTATAGCCTGAGAAGACATGAGGAGGACAAGGACCTTTTATTTGCAGCAACAAACATTTCCCCTTTTTGCTCCAAGAATCAACAATTGTGGGCAGATGCGCCTTGCAATGCAGGCACTCGGCCGCCAGGTGGCCGGTGATGCTTGGCCTAGACTCTTGGCTGGAGGCCTGGAGGGTAGGGGTAGATTGGTAGTCTGAGGATAAGATTAAAGTGGGTTTTCCTACCAAATTACCCCGCCTCTCCATAGCAAAAAATCTTTATTAAAACCTATGTAATGGCTAATCTGGAAATATGTTTTGTATGATTGCGTATGCATAACCTTTATCAAATAGTTTGATGTCTCAGGAAGGGAGAGATTTGGAATTCAAAAGTTTGAAAAATGGATATTAAAAATGTGTTTTTACACATAATTGGAAAAATAATAAAAGAGAAATAAAGTACATGTAAACAGAAGATACAGTTTTTAAAAAGGACTCAAAACTATTTCCCTATACCTTGTATTCATAACGTGTTTGTATGTGTGTGTATGGGTCTAACGCACTTGAATTGGTCTCATTCAAAAAGAAGAAATCTGAATAATTCTTTCTCTGCTTATGAGCTATCTGTTTCTCCTAACTGTGGATTAAAAGATTATTCGAGCCAGAAGAGACTTTAAAGGCCATCTGATACAAACTCTTCATTTTGCAAAGGAAGTATTGAGGCACAGAGAAGAAATGATTTGCCTCTACTTACTAAAATAGTGGTCGAACCCAGATATGATCCCATACATAATCTGGATTTCCTGAATTTCATCCCAATGAGTTTGCCTTAATAATATGACATCATTCTTGACCTGGGGTTACTACAAAAAGCAGGGAACAAGATGGTGGAAAGAACAATGAATGAGGTATCAGAGGAAGTGAATATTTAAGTGGTATCTCTGCTAATTACTACCTCTGTGCCCTTAGGTAACTCACTTCTCCTCTCTTCCCCTCTTTCTCTGTAAAATGAGGAGATCTGACTACATGATATCTAAAGCCTCTTCCTTATTAACCAACTGTCACAAATAGGTCATTTGGCCTAGGAGCCCTGACCATCCATCCTACTTCTAGCCCAGTCCTCAAAGCCATCATCTAAGGAAGCAGCTCCTGTGGGGCCAGTCATCCCTAATAATCACTCACCCATAGTGTTTATCTTTTGTTTCTAAGAGAGCCATGACATCACAGGGTGATGCCTTAACTTGCAAATGAATTGGATTTGTGAGGCTTAGTGGCACAAAGTCATCAGCCTTACTCTTTCTTTCAGAGTCATCAAAGTCCAATGGAAAGACTAAAGTAAGATTGGTGATGGCCTTGGGTTGCGGTGGATGTATCTTGTATCTTCAATATCTAACCAGGCTCTGAGTGCTCCACAGCAACTGCCTCCACTGCCTTTGTGGCCATTGGAACAAAATGTTCTCATCCACCCATTCCATCAAGGGAAGTCTCACATGCCTAGCCTAGACTTCTGGGCTGAGGGTTGGAGGGTAGGGATAGATTGGTCTTCCAAGAGCAAGATTATTCCTGCTAAATTACATTCCTCACTCCCCCTTTATAAGAAGAAATCTTTATTAAGCATATGTATTAACTAATACAGAAATATGTTTTACATGACTGCATATGTCAAATTGCTTGCTACCATCTCCATAATTCACCAATGGATTTGGAGCCCATCAGTTATCCTCAATTTGGTCCAGCTGTCTGCTGACATGGTTTTGCCATGACATGGATGATGCACATGCCACAACTTCTTGGAGCCACAGGTGAGAGTTGGGTGAAAAGTAGATGCTGAAAGTGGATGACCAACCCTAAAAAAAGAGCTCAGCAAGCCCTCAAGAGATGCTGGTCCTATAACAAAGCTATGAGGATATATGTAGAGGTCTATGGAATTATAGATTTAGAGATGGAAACATCCCCTCATTTTATAGAAGAAGAAAATGGTGGTATATGTATGCTACAACTTCTTGAAACCACAAGTAAGTATAGTGGGTGAAAGGTAGACACCAAAGGTAGAGGAGCAGTCCTGAAAAGGGCTCAGAAAATCCTCACACCAGAGGTACTAGTTCTCTCTAACCATCTCATACACCCCATTAACCAACTTTCATACACAGGGCAAGCAAGGCAGCCTAGCTGAAGCAGCAAGACAACCTGAGTAAGAGAGTTGAGGCAATGTGTGCCCAGCAAGCCACCACCATCACCTTGACCATCAACTCCCCTCGGATCCTAATGATATCAGGCCAAGACCAATGCTTCCCAACCAGTACCCTCAGCCATTATCCTGGGAAACATCTGCTGTAGAGATGCAGCCTGGAGGCTGCTCCTGTGGGAGCTACAACCAACAGCTATTGAAGATGCAGAAAAGAAACTTCTTTCCACCAAAGTCCTTGGTATTGACAAACAGTTGGGCCTCATGAACTGATTTGTTTTTATTAGTGGAAATGACACTAAAGAAGAGACATTAACATCTGCTTGACTGCTGCACCCCAAGGACCATGGGACCTTGCCATCTGACTTGCAACTGAAACTTTCCATGTGTGTTGTTTCTCCCATCAGAATGTGAGCTTGGAGTCAGAATCTTTTTTCTATCTGTATCCCTAGTGATTAGCACAGTGCATTGCACATAGCAAACACATAAATGCTTTATTCATTCATTCTTCCAGCTCTGACAGTCTATGGACTATATTCTAACATTCTACCTCCTAGGAATTCTTCCATTTCTGAGAGTCAATGGCCAAAAGAATGGTGGTGCCCTTAACAGTAATAAATTCAAAAGAAGGGCAAGTTATGGGGTAAAAGTAATGATTTTTATTTTGAATATATTAATTTTAATATACCTATAGAAATCCAGTTTGAAAAGGTCAATAGGTAATTTGTAATTTTACAAATTACCTATTTGTAAAAAGTGGAGGTCAGCTACACATACACACATATACATCTTTGGCCCTAGTTCTTGAGCTTAGATATATAGCTCTATCTATCTATCTATCTATCTATCTATCTATCTATCTATCTGTCTGTCTGTCTGTCTGTCTGTCTGTCTGTCTGCTGTCTGTCTGTCTGCCTATCTAATTAGCCATCCCTATTAGCTATCTCTCTATCTAGCTATCTCTCTATATTATCTATCTAGTATCTATTATCTATTTAGTATCTACCTATCATCTATTATCTAGTTATCTCTCTATTATCAATCTATCTATACATACATACATACATACATTTATCTATCCATCCATCCATCTATCTATCCATCTACATCCATCTATCTATCCATCTACATCTATCTATCCATCTATATCTATATCTATCTATCTATCTATCTATCTATCTATCTATCTATCTATCTATCTATCTATCTATCTATCTATCTATCTCCAGCCCTAGTCCTGAGCTCCAATCTGACATTACAAATTACCTATTGACCATTACAAACTGAATGCTCTATAAATATCTCAAACTCAATATATCCAAAACAAAAATCATTATCTTTTCCCTACAACCTACTCTTCTTTTGAACTTCTCTGACTTTGGACATACACACACACACACACACACACACACACACACACACATACATCTTTTTTTTTTTTTTTTTTTTAATTTTAAACCCTTTACTTCTGTGTATTGACTTATAGGTGGAAGATTGGTAAGGGTAGGCAATGGGGGTCAAGTGACTTACCCAGGGTCACACAGCTGGGAAGTGTCTGAGGCCGGATTTGAACCTAGGACCTCCCGTCTCTAGGCCTGGCTCTCAATCCACTGAGCCACCCAGCTGCCCCCCACATATACATCTTTACCCACAACATGCCTACTATGTTTTTACCCCAAGGCTCTATCCTGGGTTCTCTTCTCTCTATTCTTCATGATCTCACAAATATGGATATATGTCCATGTATGTATGTGTATTTATGTATATAGATGCATATGTACATATGTATTGCACAACCATATATGTATATCTGTATATATACATGTACACATATACAAACACACATATTTTTGATACTTATGAGGTCACCAAGTACAGAGAAAAGACAGAGCCTTGGGGTAAAATCACAGTTAGAAAGAACGCTGTGAATAAAGAATCATCAAAGGAGACTGAAAAGATGCAACAAGATAGAAGAACTTGTGTCACAAAAGAAGTTGGTTAACCATGTCAAATGCTGCTGAGGAGTCCAACAGGGTAAGAATTGAACAAGGGCCACCAAGCTTGGCAATAAAAATTTCATTGGTAACTTTGGAGAGAAGAGTTTCAGTTAAGTGATGAGATTAGAAGCCAAATTACAAAAGGTTTAGAACAGGATGAAAGAAGAGGAAGGGGAAGAAATGAATCTTTTTAAAAAGGAGTTTGGCTGTGAGAAGGAAAAGGGATAAGGAAAGATGACTATGAGCATCTATTTTTTTCCTTTAAAAATTTTTTCTTTTTAAATATTTTCCCGTGTTTCCATGATTCATTTTCTCTCCCTCCCCTCTTCCCTCCCCACTCCCAGCACTGACAAGCAACTCCCCTGGGTTGTACAAAGGTTATCAGTTGATACCTATTTCTATATTATTCGTTTTTGCTATAGAGCAGCGACATATACATGTGATATGTAATGTCATATGTTCTTCTTTTTCATTTTTATTCCAATAGTTCTTTCTCTCAGTGTGGTTAACATTCTTTCCCATACGTCCTTCAGGAGTGTCCTGGCTTGTTGCATTGCTACCAGTAGCAAAGTCCTATGAGCATCTATTGAGGGGATTTTTTTAGTATAAAAGAGACTCGGGTGCATTTATGGGCATCAGGGAAAGAATCTGCAGATCTAGAGACTGAAGATAAGGAAGATTGTGGTGTGTGAGGGGGGAGGGATACATCAAAGGCATATATAGAAGAATTGGCCTTGGAGAGGAAAAGAGATATGGTAGGACCTCATTTTACATGAACTCAACACAGGTGAGACTTCAGTTATACTCGATTGGCAACGAGAAAAAAATAAAGGCAGAAAAATACATGAAATAAAAAATGTTAACTATATACTAACTGTACACTGTTTTCCTAAATGGAGTAGTCTCACAATCTTGCTCATTCTCTCTCTGAGAAGCACTGGTGTGTGTCATTACATTGTTTTGCACCGAACATTAGCTCCTATATCAGTCTTTGTCTGCAATTCTTGCTTGTAACAAGTCATGTTTGGGTCAGAGCAGTGCTTCTCTTTGTTTTATTAATGCTATTCAGTTATTAATAATGGCCCCAAAGTACATGAGTAGTAATGCTGGTAACTCTGATAAGCCCAAGGAAAGTCATGAAATGCCTAAGTATGTTTGTATAAGAAATACTTATTAAATAACAGGGGTTCACTTGATTTTCAATTTATGTGAAGGGTCTTGGAACATATTGGTGGCTTAAAATGAGTCCTCCAGTACTTCATCAGAAACTGGAATAAAAGATAAAATAGTGGGAGACTGATATTAAGGAGCCCAGAGAAGAAGGGGAAAAGGGAAACGAGCTCATAGGGAATGGCCTTAATTCTTCTAATAAAGTTTGAGGGCTTTAGCTGAGAGAGTAGGTGAGGGAGGTGCCATGGAAGACCTGAAGATAGAAAAGAAGAAAGTTTAAAACTGGCATTGTGCAGAGTGGAAGAAAGAATCAATTAGGGACATGTAAAAGGACCCAGTGGAGATGAGCTAAAATCAATTTATAGTAGACACAAGCAGCACATAAGTGTGATTTCCTCTAGCTCAGGTCAGTAGAACCCTTCAAGTCATATGGTGCAACTAATGAGGGTTAGAGTTTGACAGTGCAAGAGTGGCAACAGGACAACGGAACAGGGATTTGAGGATAAAGTTGAACTGGTTCTCTAAAAGAGGAGAGGATAGCCAGAGCAGGATAAAACAAAATACTAAAAAAGTGGAGGGATTGGGGGCAGCTGGATAGTTCAGTGGATTGAGAGCTGGGCCTAGAGACGGGAGGTCTCTTCCCAGCTGTGTGACCCTGGGCAAGTCACTTAATCTCCATTGCCTCCTTACCACTCTTTTGCCTTGGAGCCTATACACAGTATTAACTCTAAGACAGAAGGTAAGGGTTTTAAAAAAAAGTGGAGGGATTGGAGGTCATAATGAGGACAAAGAATTGGCTTAGGAGGAGTAAGGTGTAGGAAGCAATGGAATGAAAGTAGTTTTGATGAGATAAAAGATTTTCTATCAGATAAAAGAATTTGAGAGGTTTTCATGATAGAAGTGAAACACTTGTAGGTGATGACATGATCAAGGTCGTATGATGGCCATCCCTGAGTGCTGAGTGTAGCTGAGCTAGAGTGGAAAAGTAGGTTGAACAGATGAAAAGACTGGAAGGTTAGTTTTTGAAGAAGTATCCACCTTTCTTTTTATCTATCTATCTATCTGTCTGTCAATCTATCTATCTATCTGTTTATATATCTTTCTATCATCTATTCATCTTACTCTCTATCTTTCTATCATTTATCTATCCTTTTATCATCTATCATCTACCTATCTATCCACCTTTCTATCATCTATCTATTGTCTATCTATCTATCTATCTATCTATCTATCTATCTATCTATCTATCTATCCATTTACCTATCTATCTATATTATACATATATATATAAACAGAGAGATACAGAGACAGAGATAGAGACACAGAGAGGAGGGGGAGGTATTATGAGAACAGGAGTTAAGATTTAAAGGGAGACTGAATCAGGAACTGAACTCAGTGAGAAAAGGAGGAAATTTTGGAAGTAGGATGGATTCAGTAGATTATCAGCTACCAGGATCTGAATAGGGTGACAAATGTGGATAGATTGAACCTCAAAGGAGGAGAGGTTGTTGTGTTGAGGACAGAAAAAGGGAGAGTATGGACAGCTGGGTGGCACAGTGGATAGAGCACAGGGCATAGAGTCAGGAAGACTCATCTTCCTGTGTTCAAATCTGATCTCAAACACTTCCTTACTGTGTGAGTCTGGACAAGTCACTCAGCCTTGTTGGCTTCAGTTTCCTCATCTGTGAAATGAGAAGGAAATGGCAAACCATTCCAGTAACTCTCCACAAAACAAAACAAAACAAAACAACAACAAAAAAAACCCCAACAACTAAACAAACAAAAAAACACCCAGTGGGGTCATGGAGAATCAGACACAATTGAAACAACTCAACAACAACAGTAAAGGAAGTGACAATGGGAACCAAGAAGTATTCCAACTCACCTCTAGGACCAGTGAGTCAGAAAGTATGAGAGAAGATATAATCAGTACTGGAATGGAAGGACAAGGACATATGCTCTACAAGGGGAGCCAGGATTCTGAGTGCAAAATAGAAATAACACTTTAAGGTACCTTTTGGTTCTGACATTTTATGTGCTGAGATCTCTTCCAGCTCCAACATTCTATGTTCTATCAGTGATTCCCAAAGTGGGTGCCACCGCCCCCTGGTGGGTGCTGCAGTGATCCAGGGAGGCAGTGATGGCCACACTTTTTTTTTGTATTACATTCTATTCTGAGTTCAATAAATAGTTTCATAATTTCCAGGGGCACTAAGTAATATTTTTTCTGGAAAGGGGGCGGTAGGCCAAAAAAGTTTGGGAACCACTGCTCTATATCCTCAAATTCTATGTTCTAAGATTCCTTCTAGATGACAGTCTGTGTTCTATATTCTCATTTTCTATGTTCTCAGGTCTTACATTTTGTTCTATATTCTTATACTCTATGTTCTAAGGTCCTTTCTATATTCTAACATCCTAAATTCTAACGTTTCTTCTAGCTTTGACCTTCTACGTTCTCAAGTCCTTTCTAGCTCTGACATTCTAGGACTTCGGCTCTCCTTGGCTATTATATCCAAACCCTAATTCTCAGCCAACGAAATGTCTTACAACAGTTTAGTAGGTTTTCTCAGACGTTGTTGCTCAGGGTAAATTGAAGGGAGGAGAATAGGGAAAGAAATTGCTAGACTCCTGGAAACCGATTAAGAGACATTTGCAGCAATCTAGGTATGTGAGATGAAAGTGATCTGGGGAAGGAACAAGGAAATGAGGAAGAATGAGATAAGCTGACTTTTTTTCTGAAACCCTTATCTTCTTAGGATCTGTTCTAAGACAGAAGAGCGGCAAGGGCTAGGCAACTGGAGTGAAGTGCCCAGGGTCACACAGCTAGGAAGTGTCTGAGGTCATATTTGAACCCCGTCCTCCAGACTCCAGGCCTGGCTCTCTCTCCCCTGTACCCCATAAACTGACTTCTAAGGAAGAGCTGTCAGACTCAGTGATGGATGGGGTGGACTTGGTCACCAAAACCTGTACTGCTAAAGCTAGTATGGTGAAGGGGAGATGGCTCTGTCTTGAACCTTGAAAAGGATGAATTTAGAACAAACAAAAGATATCTGTGTTCTGATGGCTAGAGGACGGGGTTATTTAGTGCAGGCCTTCGTCACCTCATGCTTTGATTATCCTGATAGTCTGCTGGTGGTTCTGCCTACCTCTGGTCTCTCCCCACCTCCAATCCATTCTCAATTTGGCCACTAAAGTGATTTTCCTAAAATGTGGGCCTCATTCTCCTCCTCAATAAATACCAGTGGCTTCCTGTTGTTTCCAGGAATAAATATAACATGCTCTGTTTGGCATTTAAAACCCTTCCTAACCAATCCCCTCCCCACTTCCAGTCTTCTTACACCTCAATTCCCACTAAATACTTTTCAATCCAATCACACTGGCCTCCTGGCTGTTCCACCAACAAGACATTTTGGGGGGACAGCTGGGTAGCTCAGTGGATTGAGAGCCAGGCCTAGAGACCAGAGGTCCTAGGTTCAAATCCGGCCTCAGACACTTCCTAGCTGTGTGACCCTGAGCAAGTCACTTGACCCCCTATTGCCTACCCTTACCACTCTTCCACCTAGGAGCCAATACACAGAAGTTAAGGGTTTGGAGGAAAAAACAAACAAACAAACAAACAAACAAACAAAAACAAACAAGACACTTTGGCTCCAGGCAATTTTTTTTTCCTTCTATTTTTTAAACCCCATACCTCTGTCTTAGAAACAATATTAGTTCTAAGGCAGAAGCGCAGTAAGGGCTAGGAAAACAGGGTTAAATGACTTACCCAGGGTCATATAGCTATGAAGCATCTGAGGTTACATTTGAACCCAGGACCTTCCATCTCCAGGCTTGGCTCTCTATCCACTGAGCCACCTAGCTGCCCCTGTACCAGGCATCCTCTCTGGCTGTTCTCCCACACCTTGGAATGCTCTCCCACCTCCACTCTCACTACTGACTTCCCAGGCTTCTTTAAGTCCCAACTGAAGTGCCACCTTCTACAGGAAACCTTCCTCAACCCCTCTCAATTCCAATATGTTCTTCTGATAATTATCTCCTATTCATCCTGTATATAGCTTGCCTTTGTTTATATTTGTTTGCATGTTGCCTTCCACAGTAGTTTGTAATCTTCTTGAGAGCAGGGGCTGGCTTTTGCACACTTTATATTCCCAGTACATGGCACAGTGCCTGGCACATAGTAGGTGCTTAATAAATGTTTAATGATTGATTAGTTGTCAGGAGCCTGGGTTTGATCACACACATCACTTAATTTCTCTGGGCCACCTTAGGATTCTCATTATCCTTCTGGCTCCATGAAATACTCTACATCCTACAAACTCTGTCCTGCATCTCCGTCCTTCATTTTGTTTTGTTTTGTTTTTGTTTGTTTTAGCCCCTACCTTTTACCTTTGAATCAATACTGTGTGTTGGTTCCAGGATAGAAGAGTGGTTAGGACTAGGCAATGGGGGTCAAAAGACCTGCCTGAGGTCACACAGCTGGGAAGTGTCTGAGGTCAAATTTGAACCTAGGACCTCCTGACTCCAGATCTGATGCTCTATCCACTGTATTACCTTCCATCTTAGAATCAATACTGTGTATTGGTTCCATGGCAGAAGAGGGATAAGGCCTAAGCAATGGGGATTTAAATGGCTTGCCCAGGGTTTTTTGTTTCTTTCTTTCTTTTTCCTCTAGAAGAATAACTTTAATTTATCCTGCATTTTACAGAAGTCTAGGAACAGTTTTTAAAAAGCACCTCCTCTTTCCCCCATCATGTTTCTCTGACAGTTGTTAAAATATTCAATGAGTATGTGAACAGCTTGAGGATCTGCATCTTGTAAGGCTTTCAGAGATCAGCCAACCCAATGCCAAATGAGAACTTGGCCCCTTTTTTTAATCTTCCTTTTTTAATACAATGATAAATCCACTCAGATTGTTAACCTGACAGGCCACATCACCAAAACACTGTGCAAATCCTTCTCCCACCCCCCCAAAAAAAGGTAGGAAGTATCTAAGATCAGATTTGAATCCAAGACTTTATCCTACTTGTTTCAGCAAGAAGTAAATTCATGGATTTGTCATCTGATAAATGGTGTAAGTTAAAAAAAAATCTCAATAACTCCCCCAAAAGTTTAGACAGATTCCTAGTGGACAGTTCTGGGTAATGTTATTAAAGAAGCTAGTGATATTTAGGGCCCATCCCTCATCTGTGAGGCTTATGTCAATAGGGACATCCTCACCCTCCCATCTCTTGCCCCTGATGGGAGAAGAGTGGAACTTTGGGCTATAGAAATCAGGAGCTGACCCAGGCTGGAGTTTGGATGGGCTTATGTTCTCAGCCGGGAGGCACGAGCCAAGAATGGGTGTCAGCTCTTTCTTCTCACAGCAAAGACAGGCAAACAGCCAGACTCTTGCAAGGATTCTTGGAGATATATGGAGCAGGGATGGCCCAACCCCCTCTATACCTGCACCCCACCCTCCACTGAGGACAGACAGAAGCATGGCAGAGTGCCAAGACTTCTGGTCTTGGCAACATCAGGTTTAGGTTCTACCCTCTACCAGCCAAGCATTCTTGGCCAGGACACATCCTCCCTCTGGGTCTCAGTTTCCTCACTAGATGGCATCTAAAATCTACCAATTCCTACATTCTTATAAGTATTTGAGCCCCTGACTTATGGGAACTTGGTCAAGCACCCTGATTTTCCTTTTCCTGACTTTGGAAGAGGGAAAAGTATTTGGAGATGGGGTGAACAGCAGCCCCCAGTTTGTTAGGTCTCCATATTCCTAGGCCACACAGAAATAGAGGCAGCCAAGTTTATCTACTTCCTCTGGTCAACCCAAGAGCCCTGGAGTCCCTTTTCCATTTACTCTGCCATCAAAGCTCAAGAACAGTTCTCTCTCTTCTGGCCTACTTTAGTTGGGTTACAGAAATGACCTTAAAATGTGGGTAGAATGTCACCTGCTCAAAAATCATCTCTCCAACTTGTTTCCCTTAATGCCACCCTACCCTCTTTTTTGTTATTCAGTCATGCCTGACTCTTCATGTCCCCTTTTGGGATTTTCTTGGCCAAGACACTGAAGTGTTTGCCACTTCCTTCTCCAGTTCATTTTATAGATGAGGAAACTGAGGCAAGCAGGTTTGAGTGACTTGTCCAGGGTCACATAGCAAGTAAGTATCTTAGGCTAGATTTAACTCAGATCTTCCTGACCCCAGCCCAGTGCTTTATCCACTGTGCCACCTAGCTGCCCTCCTACATAGAGCCAAATTCCTACCCTTCAAGTCATTCTAGGCAACAAACGTGAAAGCAATGTCTCTAGAAGGCCCTTCAGTGAAAATGCCCTCAAAGGTAAAAAAAATCCAGGGAGGATAATCCTGTCCCAAAAACACATTGACAGAGATTAGGTTAGGTAGATGAGAAGTCATAGAATATTATGGCTGGAAAAGACCTTGGCTTTTATCTAGTCTAACTGTCTGACTTCCCCTATTTTACAGATGAGGAGGAAACTGAGATGGAAAGAAGAGAGTCAGTTTGTCTTAGTGGAGTGAATGGCAGGGTCAGGATTGAAACCCAAATCTCCTGACTCTAGTATTCTCCCCACCACACCATGTTGTCCCCTTTGCCAAAAAGGAGGCAATGGAGGAAGAAGTTTACAGGGATTTGGGCTACAAAGATCCTTGAATCATCAGATGTTAGAGCTCAAAGAAAATTTGGAGATTATTTGGGCCAACTGCCTCCTGGTACAGATGAGGAAGCAGTTTCAAAGAGGGAAAGTTGAACTAAGTCTTAACATTCTCTTATTCTTGACAAAGTGAAAGTGACTTCCCTAAGATCTCACAGCTAAAAACCAAAAAACAAGGCCTTGAGCAGAATTAGGAGGATGGTTGGAGATGGGAAGATCTAGAACAGGGATTCCTTTTTTAAAGTTTATTTATTTGTTTAATTTAGAACATTTTTCCATGGTTACATGAATCATGTTCTTTCCCTCCCCTCCTCTAGCCAATGAGCAATTCCACTGGGTTTTACATGTATCATTGATCAAGACCTATTTCTATATTATTGATATTTGCATTTAGGGTGATCTCTAGAGTCTATATCCCCAATCATATCCTCATTGACTCATGTGATCAAGCAGTTGTTTTTCTTCTGTGTTTCTCCTCCCACAGTTCTTTCTCTGGATGTAGATAGTGTTCTTTGTCATAAGTCCCTCAGACTTGTCCTGGATCATTTCATTGCTGCTAGTAGAGAAGTCAATTACATTCGGTTGTACCACAGTGTATCTGTCTCTGTGTATAAGGTTCTCCTGGTTCTGCTCCTTTCACTCTGCATCAATTCCTGGAGGTCGTTCTAGTTCACATGGAATTCCTCTGGTTCATTATTCCTTTCAGCACAATAGTATTCCATTACCAATAGAAACCACAATTTGTAGAACAGGGATTCTTAACCAGGTATTCATAGGCTTTAAAAAAATTAATTTCTGAGAATGTCATTTCAATACAATTGGTTTTCTTTGTAGTTCCATGTATTTTACTGTATGTATTGGGGTTTTTTATTTTGTGGATTTTTTTAACATTTCATTGAAAATACGTTGAATATATAAATAAAAGAAAAAACTAGGGGGAACATATAAAAAATTACAAAATTTAATGCCAATTACTCAATAGTTTTCTAACATCTAAGTAATGGTAATGACTTTAAAAGAAGCTGTACCTGCATTTTTAATTTGCCAACTTAAGGATGTTTCCAGAAATAAACAGGATTTTGTTTGCTTATTTTTGTTTTTCTTTTCAGTTGCATGTATGTTTACCTTTTACTGAAAATGCATTGATTACATGACTAAAGAAAATAAATCTAGTAGGAACTTGGAAAAAATTACAGAATTTAATGCCAATTTATGTATTTTAAAACATTATAGGTCCATAGTCTTCACCACACTGGCGAAAGGGATCCACATTACAGAAGGGTAGGGACTTCTAGTCTAGAACATGGGTGACTGTCTAGATGGGAGGAGGGGCGACTCAGAGAGACAGAATTTGGCCACTGGGAACCTGGAGGAGAAAGATGCCTCTGAAAGCCGAGGGGCTAAAGACAAGGTTCCCTGTTTGCCAGTTTGCCCAAGGCGGACTCTGCGGATGGGGCTGAGGAGAGGCAGGACTTGTCTTCTAAAGGTCACTTTGAATGTAACGCAGAGGGGGTGGCACATCATTCTTTCCAACCTCATCCACACATAAACAAGGACCTTCAGTAACATCGAATGCCTTTACCTCCCCTGCCATCACCTTCCATTAACCCCTGGCCCTCCCATCTCCTAGATGCAGCTCACTTCACCTCACCACACCCATTCTATAAATCTGGGAGAAGAAAAGCCAAAGGCAAAACCACAGCTGAGCCTGCAGAGCTCCATCATTCTCTGTTGGGGCTGGCTGCCGGCCCTGGGGTGTTTGTGAGAAATGCTAGCTATCCCTGAGTCTCTTCAGTGGTTCAGCTAGTCTAAATTCTCTTTCCTCCTGCTAAACTCACCTTTTCCACGAAGCTTTCCTTGATGAGATTCCTTTATGATCTTACCAAGTTTCTCCCCCATAGATTGGGGATTCCCCTAGAGCTGAGGCTGTGTCTTCCCATCAGATACCAAACACTCGAAGGATGGAAATTATGTCTTCCCCATTGGACTGGAGGTCTTCCCAGGGCAAAGTCTAAAGCTCCTTCTTCCTCTGAATCTCTGAAAATCCAGTAGAGAACTTTAGAACTCAGCACCTGGGGAGCAGTCTTTACTTGACTACTTCTGTGTCTGTGTGTTCTCTTGGCAGCTCCTCTGGATTCCATTGCCCAGTCCTGGCCAGAGCTTCAAGAATTACTTAAAAATGTGTGCTGCAGTTTGGGGCTCAGCTTGTAAGGCCCAATAGGTGGTCCCTGGTGAGCCCATATGAATGCATGCTATATCCCTGCGTATAATTAATATGTGGTATCAGCATCTGTGAGCTTTTGAATTATACAAATGCTAGCACACTTCTATCTTTGTGAGTGCTCATGTGAACATTTGCCAAATTCCAGCTAGTTACACCATTTTTCCTGGGCACGTTATCTCCTTTGAACCTCAGTTACCTTATCTATAAAATGGGACCAATCATCCTTTGACCATACTTTGTATCTTTTTCTTTTTTTTTGGTATGTAATGATTGAGTTTCATTGTTAGATATTCTATTAACATATGTGTAATACAGATTGGTTGTGAGAAAAGCACTCTAGAAATATGAGCTGTGATGATGTTGATATTAGAATAAGTATCTGTGTGTTGGAATATATCGATAAGATTGACAGTGTCTAAAGAGTCATCACTTGTGAAAACCTGAGTTTGAATCCTTCTTCCACTTACTGCTGGCATGAGCTTTTAGGGAGTCACTTAATTTCTCTGAACCTCAGTTTTCTCATCTATAAAGTGACGTAGTTGCATTAAATGATCTCTTAAGGTCTTCTCCGGCCCTAACAGTCTATGCTCTGTGTTCTAACATTCTATATTCCATTGTATTTATTTTTGTTTGTTTTCTTCATTTTATTCCAGTAACAAATCTACACGTAAGTTTTCCAGGTTTGCATGATTCATTTCGTCTCCTTCCCCTCTTCCCCAGTTGACAAGCAATTCCACTGGGTTTTACATAGCATTCTCTATTCTAAGACCAGAGCAGCTTGGTGGAGCAATGGATAGAGTCTGGAGTCAAGAAGACCAGAATTCAAATCTGATCTCAGACACTTATGAGCTGTGTGACCCTGGGCACGTCTCTTCACTCTATTTGCTTCTGTTTCCTCATCTGTAAAATAAGCTGGAAAAGAAAATGGCAAACCACTCCAGTATCTTTGCCAAAAAAAAAAAAAAAGCCAACTCAACCCAAATGGGGTCACAAAGAGTTGGAAATGACTGAACAACAACAAAAATTCTAAGGTCCCTTCCAGCCCTCACATTCAGTGCTCTGTGTGCCAAGATCCTTCCAGCTCAGACGTTCTATGGCTCTGTGGAGCATCTTTGTGTACGACTGTCTTGCGGGTGGTTGCTTAGATGAGTGTACCGCTTTTTTCTATTCTCCAAGAGCCTTTTGTGACTCAGTCCTGTATTCCTAAGTTTTTCTATGTGCCAGTATATGTGTGATTTTGTGTGTGTGCTGACTGGAGCCCATCCCCCAGTGAGCCCCCCTAGTCCCAGCCAGCTTCTCTCCCTTCCCCCTCCTGGCCTCTCTGGTTTCAGCCACCGTCCTAAAGAAAACAGCTCTGCCTCTGTAGCAGGAAATCACTATTTGGGCTGCTGGGGTGCCTCTTCCTGAGGTTGAGCTCTCAACAGAGGTCTGCTCCCATCTCACAATTCCTCTCTGAGTCTTGGGCTGAGGCGGGGTCCTCGCTGACCTCCTCACTGACTCCCATGTGATCCTGAAGAACAGACTTTCCAGTTCCTTTGTCCATTTGGCTCCCAAGAATGGGGGCACAGTGATGTTAACTGTAAGGTCAGCAGGGAAAGTGGGAGGAGGAGCCAAGCCCCAAGATGTTCCTGCCTCTTTCAGGCAGCTGGGTGCTGCAGTGGTTAGAGTGAAGGGCATGGACTCAACAAGACCTAAATTCAAGTGAGAACACACATCCTCACTAGCTATGAGACTGGACAAGTCACTTAACCTTTGCCTGTCTCCGTTTCCTCAACTACAAAATGGGGATAATAACAGTATCTTAAAGGAACATGAGAGGGGGGGCAGCTGGGTAGCTCAGTGGATTGAGAGCCAGGCCTAGAGATGGGAGGTCCTAGGTTCAAGTCTGACTTCAGACACTTCCCAGCTGTGTGACCCTGGACAAGTCACTTGACCTCCATTGCCTAGCCCTTACCACTCTTCTGCCTTGAAGCTACTACACAGTATTGACTCCAAGATAGAAGGTAAGGGTTTAAAAAAAAAAGGAGGGGGGGGAGGACATGAAGAACAAAGAAGATGATATTTGTAAAACAACTGGCATATAGTAGGTGCTTAATAAATACTTATTCCCCTCCCTCCCCCAACTGCCTGGGAACAGGGTATAGTATGTGGTCAAGTCGATTGAATATTTGAGTGGGAGTTAGGAGATTTGGCTGCAGGTCCTCCTTCTGTCAGCAACTCACTTTATGACCAGAGGGGAGACCTCTCTGGACCCATGTTCTCATCTGCATTTTGTCATATCAGTCACCTCAGTCATGTCTGGTTCTCTGCGACCCCATCAGGGTTTTCTTGGCAAAGATCCTCAAGTGGTTTTGCCATTTCCTTCTCATTTTACAGATGAGGAACCCGAGACCAAGAGGGTTAAGTAGCTTGTTCAGGATCACACAGTTAGTAATCTGAGGCCAGATTTGAATTCAGAAAGATGAGTCTTCCTGACTCTGGAGCCTGGTATTCTTTCTATCGCCCCATCCAGCTGCCCCTCTCTTCTGTATAACCAGATCATTAGACAAGATCAGGGGTTACAAACACAGGATCTGTGCTCTTGTTTTGCAAAATATTTCAATAACAAAATATTTCAATAAAATCTATATAATTGGTTTCATTTGTATTTTATTTTCTGCTTTGAAAAACATTGCAGGAAAGGATTTCTAGGCTTTACCAGGGTGTCAAAGGGGACAGAAAAATTTAAGCATCCTGGGTCTAGAGGATCTCCAAGACCCATCCTAGCTTTTAAGTTTTTAGGATTCTGTGTCTGGATCCGAAGGTTGAGACATTTTCCTCTGAGACTTGAGGAGGTAGGGGAATTTTTTTTATCTAAACATCTCATCCCTTCTCATCTTCATTATCAGCCCTCATATCTTACTCTATCTACCATATGTCTCTTTAGAGATTTAATAAATCCCATGTTTCTCAATCCTGTTCATCCATTCATTCATTCATTTATTCAATAAACATGGGTGAAGTCTTCACTGTATAAAGCACTGAAGGCATGTAGAGAGGGAAAGAAGTAAATGAATAACTGTGAAGTAAGGGACAGTTAGATAAAGGGAGGCAACATGGTATAGTGGGAAAAAACCCAAACCAACCAGGCTCTGGAGCTATCAGAAGACCATGATTGAAATCATGTATCTGATATTGCCTGTGTGATCTTGGGCAAATCACTTATCCTCAGTTTTCTCAAATGTAAAATGAGGGCATCAGACTTCATGACCTCTAAGCTCATGGTCTTTCTAGGTCTAAATCTATGATCCTAAGTCACTTAACTTCCCTGGACCTCAGTTTCCTTATTTGTCAGATGAGAAAGTTGCGCTAGCTAGCCTTTGAGGTCCCTTCTAGCTCTGAGTGTGGGCTCCATTAGATTGGGGGCCCCTTGGAGGGCAGGGACTTTTACCTCTTTTTGTCTCTCCAGTACTGAGCACAGTGATTGGCACATAGTAGGTGCTTAATGTTTACTCACTGTCTGACCAGGATCTTATACTTTTGAAGGAATAGTCCTGCCAAAGTGCTCTGAAAAGGAGGGAGAGATCAGTTGGGGCAGGTAGGGAAGACAAGGCATGGAGAGGAATCAGGAAAGGCTTGGTGAAGGGAGTGAAACCTGAGGTCTTGAGATAAAAAAGGAAGCATCCTGATGGTTGGTCATAAGAGTCTAGTCTCATAGGTGGATGGGCTTTGGCAAATAGGGATCAGAGATAATAGGGTGAGAAAAAAGAGAGTAATTCAATTTGACTAAAACACAGAACATAGGAAGAAATCAAGAATCTTTACTTCATCCAATAGGTGTATATATATATATACGCCACTGACAGATTTTAGGCAAAAGAATGTGATTAGAACCATGTCATCTTCCCAATGCTTGTTTGTTTTTTTTTTAACTTACCTTCTGGCTTAGAATTGATATTAGGTATTAATTCTAGAGCAGTAAGGGCTAAGCAATGGAGGTTAAATGACTTGCCCAGGGTCACACAGCTAGGAAGTATCTAAGGCCAGATTTGAACCTGAACTCCAGGCCTGGCACTCTACCCACTCTGCTACCTAGCTGCTCCACCCTCTGGGCTGCCATGTTTGTTGAAGAGGCACCAACATGAGGGATGGATTTAGAGGGGTAGACTAATTTGGAAACTCCAATTGGTTAAGGAAGAAAGGAAGGAAACATACATTTATATAGTGTCTAGGCACTGTGCTAAGTATATTTTAGAGATATTAACTTATTTGATTCTCATAACAATCCTAGGAAGTAAGTGCTATTATTAACCCCATTTTGTAATCAAGGAAACTGAGACAGATAAAGGGGAAACAACTTCTCCAGGGTCACCCAGTTAGGAGATATCTGAGGCTAGATTTGGACTCAGATCTTCCTGATTCAAGGCCCAGTGCTCTATCCACTCACACTCCCATCTGCCTCTAAGCCAGACCAGTCTAGGAGAGAAGAGATGGACATAAACTCTTTGAGGCTTGTTTTGGTTTTATTTTGTACTCCGCATCCACTAAGGATCTACCTTAGTGCTTCGTACATGGTAAGCACTTAAAAACTTTTCAAATCTAAGTTAGTTGAAAAAGGGTCCGGACTAAAGTGGACAACGAGTGTCAGGAGAAATCAGAGGAGTAAGACCTGGCTCAATTCTACCTCTTGCATGAGGCCTTCTCCGTGGATTCTTGTTCACACTAATTCCTCCCTTAACTGAGTTTCCCAACTGCCAGAATTGGTTTAAGATTTCTGTTTTCTTTCATTATTTCACACCTTGGCCCTGTCTCCTAAGTTAGATTGTAAGCCACTTAAGGGAGTTCATATTTCTGCTTCTCTGTATCCTCCTCTCTCACCCTCTGCCTCCAGGCCTCCAAACAGAGTGTAGAAGCTCATTAAAAAGTCAGTGATGGGGGGCAGCTGGGTAGCTTAGTGGAGTGAGAGTCAGGCCTAGAGACAGGAGGTCCTAGGTTCAAACCCGGCCTCAGCCACTTCCCAGCTGTGTGACCCTGGGCAAGTCACTTGACCCCCATTGCCCACCCTTGCCAATCTTCCACCTATGAGACGATACACTGAGGTACAAGGGTTTAAAAAAACAACAAAAAACAACAACAACAACAACAAAAAAAGTCAGTGATGGTTGCTTGGGGTACATTGGTCCTCCTTCCTCAGCTTTCTCTTTTCCAAGCTGAATAATTTGAATTCTTTTTACTTTTTTCAAAGCTAACTCACCCACCAAGCTCTGGTTATTGCTTCAGGCCCTCCTAGGTTCAGGTCAGGGATTCTGTCCTCTCTTGTCCATTAATAAAGCCCACATTGGGGGCAGCTAGGTGACTCAGTGGATAGGATGCCAGGTCCTGGGTTCAAATCACTCCCTAGCTGTGTGACCCCAGGGGAAATCATTTAATCTTGATTGCCTAGCTCTTGCCACTATTCTGTCTTAGACTTGATTCTAAGTCAGATGGTAAGAGTCTAAAAAAAGGGGGTGAGGCAGCTAGATGGCTCAGATTGAAAGCCAGGCCTAGAGACAAGTCCTTGGTTCAAATCTGGCCTCAGATACTTCCTACCTGTGTAACCCTGGGCAAGTCACTTAACCCCAATTGCCAAGATTTAGTAGTAAGATGGAAAGTGGGGGGTTAAAAAATAAACACCTCAAAAGATCATCTTCCTGGGAGACTTTGAGGGAATCTTCTAAAACAGCAGAGGGTGGAAATTTTGTAGTATTTCTGCTCCCAGATGTGCCATTATACTCTGCCTTCTTCCCCAATCCCAACCCCAGTCAGAGATAGGAGCTGCTTAGGTTGCCAGCCAAGGGCCTTAGAGAGGGTGCCAATGCAAGGGTCAGCCACATCTCTAGGCACCATTCCCCTGCTGGTGTGGGAATTGCTTCTTGTCTTGGAAGACGGTGTCCTAGGGAGCAGACTCTAAAAAGTTGCAGTCAGCAGGCGATTAATTAATTGAAATGGAACATATCTGTTATTAATTAACTTCTCTGCCAGGAGTTAACTCCTTTCTCCCAGACCCCTGAATATCTCCTACAGCCAAGCCCATCCAGAACTCTTACTTTTCACAGGGCAAGGGAAAGAGACTGTGGCCATTCGGCTCTCTGTCTCCCACACCCATCTCAGAGAGTGAAACAGAAGCGGGATTGGAGAATTGGGTGCTCCAAGAACAGTCCATCTATTTTGCAAATAGAAAGATTCCTGACTTTGGGGCCAAAATACCTAGGTTGGGCTCCAGCTCTGCAGCTTGTTAGCCTTATGACATTGGGCAAGTCAGCGTCCTCATCTGCAAAATCAGAGTTGGGTCTGATCAACTCATGCCCTTTCTAGCCCCTCGGATCTGGTTCTAGAATGACACGCTGGGGAAATGTGAAATGGCAAAGATATTTATTTACAGCAACTAACAGGCCTGACCCTCCCCATCCCCCCATTTCCCTCCCACCACCCATTCCAGTCTCTTCCATACGGTTGCCCACCCCCTCCCCTTTCTTCTCTCTATATGCACCCCATCTCTAGGCTTTGCCCTCCTCTCCTAGGTCATTATTTGGCTGAGCATCTAAGGAAAGCCCAGGAGAGAGGAAAGAGTAAAGAGGGGGAGAGAGATGGGGATGAATACCCCAAATGAAGTTTGTCTCTTTTTTTTTTCTTCACATTTAGCTGCCCCAGAGGCTGGGATAGAGTCAGAGAGAGTCTGGGGCTAAGGTTGGTGAGAGGTAGAGAAATTCAGGACTTCTGTTTGTCCCTTCTTCCTTCTCTACCACCTTCATTCAGCTCACGCTCTAGGGAGCCCCATCCAATCCCCAGTTCCTCAGGCCCAAGATCATGGGTGGCTGGCAGGGTCCTGGCTCCCCGAGGCTCCTCTCCCTTGACTTTCACAGTGTACTGAAGCCTGGTCCCGAGGGCTCCAGCGCAGGGAGCCAGGTCTTCGCTTACTTCCAGGATGGAGTCCCTTCTTGGAGTCATCCCTGGTGGTCCTTCTCTACCAGCTCTCCTGTGCTCAGCTCTGTTGCTGCAGGGGCAGAGGACAGGCCCCTAAGACCTTAGACTAATAAATACTTGTTGCTTGATTGACTAACTGACTGGGACTCCTGGGTCTCTAAGTCGTGGGATTCTTCCCTATTGGGGCTCCAGGCTTAGTCCAGGGTGCTGGGGTTTGAGGAGGAAGAGACGAAAGGAAGGGGATGGCTATGATGCTTCCCCTGTATCTCCTCCTCTGGCTCTAGACTGGAGTTGTCTCTTCAAGTCAACTCCAGTGGAATCCTCGGTAAGGGGACAGTTTGATCCGTAGTGGGGAGTGGGGACGTGAGGGGGTAGAAGTTTAGGCTGGGAGCGCCCTGCCCCGTCTGCAGTCCCCCCCAGCGCCTCTCCTGGGGCCAGGGGTCAGGAGGAGAAGCAGAGCCCACAGCACTCCATGCAGATCTCCAGGCAGTCGGCTGATTCGCAGCAGGCATCGATGATACCGCAGTCCATGTCGCAGGGCAGGTCGCAATCGGCACATTCCCCTGATCCTCCGCAGCAGCAGCAACAGATGCACGAGTCCTCGGAGCACGAGCCGCAGGTGGCACAGTCCAAGACAATGTTGCACAACGTTAAGAACTCACAGAACAGGCAGGAGAGGATGCAGTGGACGCAGCAGTCTGGAGGCGGCGATGCAGAGTGAGGGTGGGAAATGAGGGAAGCAGAAACAGAGGAAGGAACATTAGTGAAATGCTAGAACCTAAGATCCCAGGGTCGTGGCTCAGAACTGGAAGGGACCTTCTAGCTTCTCTAATCTAACCCTCTCATTTTACAGAGGAAGAAACTGAGGCCAGAGGAATTTGCCCAAAGTCACCCTAGATAGCACATGGCAAGTTGTTGTTGTCCAGTTGTGTCTGACTCTCTGTGACCCCATTTGGGGCTCTTCTGGCAAAGACACTGGAGTGGTTTACCATTTCCTTCCCCAGCTCATTTTACAGATGAGGAAACTGAGGCAAAGAGGGTTAAATGACTTGCCCAGGGGCACACGGCTAGTGCCAGAGGCCAGAAATGATGAGTCTTTCTCACTCCAAGTGCAACATTCTATCCTTTGTGCCACCTAGCTGCCCTAGCATGTGGCAGGGCTGGATTTAAGCCCAAGGCCTCTGACTCGAAATCTAACTCTCTTTCCCCCTGTATCATTCTGCTTTAGAATCCTAGACTCCAAGATCATTTGAGCTGGAAGAGCCCTTAGAAGTCCTCTAGTCTAACCCTTTCATTTTATAGGAAATTGGTGCCCAGAGAGGGGAGGTGATTTGCATAAGACCACACAGTGGGTCAGTGGTAAAGCCAGGAGCAGAAAACTTGAGCTTCCTTGCCAGAGCAATAGTTAGCAATTTTGGTAACCAGAGCAAGCTTCAAACAACATAGTTGGCATAAACAGCACAAAATGTGTCCTCAAATCAACTTTTAAAAAATGAGCTGGTTGATTGGGAAGGGAGAGACCCTAGAAACTCTGCTGAGGGGGCTTCTGTAGGGGTAAAAATAAAGGAGTGGGATAGGACTGGTTCAGAGCAGGCAGTTGGGGGAGGAATTAGCATGTAATGGCTTCCTATTTTAATATATTATTCTTGCCACTTTGGGGACATGGTTAGATGATTCTGCTCTCAGTTGAAAGTGCTATCAGAGTTCTCTAAATTTTGGTGCCCTAGGGAAGAGCCCCAGTTACCTCACCCAAGTTCCAGCTTGGTTCCTGACCAAGAGCTCAGCACTCTTTCCATTCCACTGAACTACGTCTTTATCAATAATAGCGGCTGGACTCAGTGGGTGGGTAGGGGTGAGGGCTGGGGTTAAGGGAATAAACATCAACATATCATCTATTACGTGCCAGTCACTGTATTAAGCACTTTACTAATATTATCTCATTTGATCCTATTATAACAACCCTGCAAGGTGAGAGCTCTTATCATCCCCATTTTACATTTGAAGAACTGATACAGGCAGAAGAGAAATGATTTTCCCAGGGTCACACAGCTAGTAGTAGTAATAATAATAATAATAACAATAACAATAACAATAATAGGTAACGGTTATATAAGCACTGTACAATTATCATTTCATTTGATATTATTCTATTCTATTCTATTATTATTCCCATTTTACAGATGAGGAAACTGAGGCAGGCTACAGTTAAGTGATTTGCCCAAGCTCACACATCTAAGTCAGTATCCAAGGCCACATTTGAACTCAGGTCTTCCGGACTTCCAAGCCCAGTATTCTATCCTCTGAGCTATCAGCTGCCTCAAGGGTGGGGAACCACACCTTCCCCTTTTCCCACAACCACCACAGGACCAGACACAGAATAAAATGCTAGTTTACTGATTCCACATGTCTGGTTGGCTACAGATGGAATATACTGACAGGAAGAGAATGCCAGAATCATAGGGCCAGAGATCTTAAACCAGAAGGGACCCTGGAGATGATTGGCCAGCCTCCTCATTTTACAGACAAGAAAATTTAGACCCAAGGTGGTCAAGCAATTTCCCCAAGGTCACAAGGTAAGTAGCAGAGCTATTTTTAAGCTCTAGGGCTTACTAAGAGGGGTAGCTAGTGGTGCAGAGCCTGAGGTCAGGAAGACTCATCACCCTGAGTTCAAATCTGGTCTCAGATACCACATAGCTGTGTGACCCTGGACAAGTCATTTCACCCTGTTTGCCTCAGTTTCCTCATCTGTAAAATGAACCAGAAAAGGAAATGGCAAACCACTTTAGTATCTTTGCCAGGAAAACCCTCAATGAGAGTCCCAAAGAGTCAGACATGACTAAAAATGACTGAACAACAACAAAATTTATTCCAAAGCCAATTCTCATTCCATTGTATAGTATTTAGAGCTGGAAAGGGCCTTAAACAACATTGAGTAAACCCCCCCCTCCTATTTTTACAGATAATGCTACTGAAGATCAGAGAAGGCACATAACTTACCCAAGGTTGCACAACAACAGAATTCAAACCAGTTCTACAAATCCAGTAGTCTTTTCCTTATACTTTACTGGATAAGAGAATCTACTTCTGCCAACCCCATTTATACTGCACTGAAAGGAGGGAACCTGTTGATAGAAGTGTCCTTCCCTTTCTTAGCACCCAATTTCAAGCAGCTGAATATATAGAGGACCACAATTTACCTTTTATGGAAGAGTTTGGGGGTAAGATTTATTTGTTTGTTTTTACCTTCCTGAGCCTCAATGGGGATCTGGGAAGCCGCTGATTTTGTGCTTCCCTTGCTCTTCTTGCTGCCCTGGCTGGCGAACGATGAGTGTGGCTGTAGCTTCCGGTGGGCTCTGGAGCCACCCAGTGTGCCGTTCCCTGACCTCTTGGGGCCACCTGCTTCCGGGGAATGGCCAGCACCATTGGGCAAGAGTGGGGTAAAGCTGGAGGGCCCAGGAAGTCCCCTTGGGGAGGGAAGCCCCTGAGGCTGGCCTAGGGAGAGAAGAAAAAAGGGAAGGGGCTAGGGAGCCTCCAAGAGCCCCCATGGGCCCAGGATGTCAGGTTAGTCCCTAGGAGGGTCTTCTCACTTAGAATGCATAGGTTCACAAAATCATTGATGCTTATAATCTCAGAGCTTGGACACTTTAGAATACAGGACACAGAGTGTACAACCAGAGAACACAAGAAGTCAGAGCTAGAAGGAACCTTAGAACACAGAATGTTAGAACACAAAACATAGAACGTCAGAGCTTGGATAGACCTTAGAACATAAAGAAGGTTTAAACATAGATATCAGAACTGGAAAGGACCTTAGAACACAGAATATATAAGCAGAGAACACGGAATGTCAGAGCTGGGAGGAACCTTAGAATACAGAATGTCCAGAGTTTTTTGTGAAGACCAAATAAGATAATACATAATTATAAATGCTTAGCAGAGTGTGGCACATAGTATACACAAATGTTAGTTATTATTATTAGAACACAAAACACATAATGTCAAAGCGCAGACAGACCTTAGGATAGAGAATATTCAGACACACAATATAAGAACTGGAAAGGTTCTTGGAAGATGGAATGTGTAAACATGGAACTTTAGAATGGAAAGGGATTTTAGATTGTAAAATGTTAGAACAAAAAACACAGGATGTCAGAGTTCGGATGGATCTTAGGAGATCTATATCTATCTATCTATCTATCTCTCTATCTACCTATCTCTCTCTGTCTCTCTGTCTCTGTCTCTGTCTCTGTCTCTATCAGATAACAGGTTATATCAGGATATATATATATACACATATATATGTATAGTTTATATAGAAGATATATATTTATAGGATATATAGGGGAAAGCCACATATAGGATCTATTAGGATATACATACATAGGCTATAGGATATATTAGGAGATATATAGGCTATATAGAAGGCTCATATATTTGTAGGATATATAGGAGAAAGCCATGTATCGAATGTCATAGAATATAGGGTTTAAACATTCGTATGGCCCAGTGGAATTGTTGTTCGGCTCTGGGAGCGGGGAGAGAAGAGGGGAGGGAAAGAAAATTAATCATGGAAACATGGAAAAATATTCTAAATAAATAAATTTTCAAGTAATATAGGGTCTATTAGGCTGTAGATATATAGGCTATGGGATATATTGGGAGGTATATAGACTATATAGAAGGCATGTATATTTATAGGTTATATAGGAGATCAATATATAGGATGTCATAGACTATAGGATCTATTAGGATATACATATGATACATGTTCAAACACAGAATGTTAGAACTCAGGGGGACCTTGGACCATAGAACGTTAATTAAACACAGAATGTTAGCACAGAGAAGGACTTCAGAACATAGAATGTCAGAACATAAAATGCAGAATGTTTGAGCTTGGAGGGACCTTAAACATGAAGGATGTCTAAGCACAAAATAGAGAGACCTTAGAACAGACAAAGCTTTGATCGCACAACATGGAATGGGAGGGACCATAGAGACCACGTAATCTAAGCTGCTCATTTCACAAAAGAGGAGCATGAAGCCCCCAGAGGGCTAGTGGCTGGCTACAGAGCTTGGACTCTCAGCTTCGGTCCAGTGGGCTTTGCCTCATTCCCCAGCATGCCTGGCTGTTTGAGGGCAGGGGAGATAAGACTCCACTCCTGCGGCTCCGAGGATCATATGTTTGGAAAGTACTTTGCCCCTGCCAGACTGCTTTGCTCAGACGGACCCTCGTTTCTCAGGTCCATAGCTGCCTCAGTCTGCTGACAGAGCTGGTTTCTCCCCTGAGAAGGAGAGAGAAGGTCTGGGGAGGAGCAGGCACCGAAGCAGTTAATCAGCAGCCCCTCCCTGCCCCCCAAAGCCCAGCCATTTCTGCCCTTCACGTGATGGGGGGAATTATTAGAAACATCTGTTTGGAGAGGAATGCCCTTCCCACCTCCTCTTCTCCAGCCTGTCCCTCGAACCTTTGGGGCTGCCCTCATACACACATAGTACACACATACACACAATAATACACACATACACATAATACACGCAACACACATATATACATTGTATACACACATGCACACAATACATACCTGATGCACACTGCACACAATATATACACAATATATACATATACAACACACATTTCTATAACACACATCTCAGACACATAACATGCTCATGCATGCAACAATGCATCACATACAAATAACACACAGCGTGCTGATAACATGCTACATGCCAATATGCATGCTACATACAAATAACACACAGCATCTCTGCTTCTCTCCCCCTGAGCAGCATTTTGGATGGAAGGAGCATAGGAGGAGAGGGAGCCCACCAAAGAAGAAAGGAAATGGGGGAAAACAGAAGAATAATAGAGGAGACCTGAAAACAGGGGCAATAGAGCAGAAACTGTAAGAGAGGAAGCCAGAAGACACTAGAAGAAGCTTAGGGACACTGGAGGGAAAAGACACTAGAGAAGTTTCATGCTGGGTGCTCTTTTGGGGGGCTTCCTCAGATATATAAATGGAGGGGGTTACACAACCAGGAGTTCTCAGCCTAGTTCAGAACCCTCGTGTTTCCATCCATTATGGTGGGAACAGCTATTGCTTAGAGTCCTTGAGAGCTCTCCCATACCCCCCACGTCATGCTTCCCACACCATAAATCTCCTCCTTGGAACCAAATATGTATGTGGCCAGGGCTTGGGTGGGAGGAGGGTGAGGGTGTGGGAGGGAGACACAGAGGCTGCCTATGCTTTTGGAGGTGGGGATGGGGGACAGGGAGCTGAGTCACAGAGCAAATACCACAGCCCACTAGACACAAGGGGTATTTGTCTCACTCTGACCCCATGCCACCCTCCCCTGTGCCCAGAAAGCTGACCTCTCTCTTCTCTCCCTTATGCCCATGGTTCCCATTTAGGAGAGAGCAAGGAGAGAGGCTTATAACACCCCCTGATTTCCAAAATGTCAAACATAGCCCTAGCCCAGTGGTTCCCAAACTTTTTTGGCCTACCATCCCCTTTCCAGAAAAAAATATTACTTAGCTCCCTGGAAATTAATATTTTTAAAATTTTAATAGCAATTAATAGGAAAGATAAATGCACCTGTGGCCATCACCGCCTCCCCTTGATTGCTGCAGCACCCACCAGGGGGCAGTGGTGCCCACTTTGGGAATCACTACCCTAGATAGATTAATGAGTACTCTCCCTACCCAGCCCCAACTAGAGGGCTGGTTCTGGGTCTTACCCATCAGGTGCCTGGGCTAGATTCAGAATCTTAGAGGGACAAGAATGCCCCTTTTCTCTTCTTCTCTCCTGTCCCCAGATATATCCTGTGCTGCCTCCCTTTTGCTCATGACCTCTCAGAATAAAAGGGCAGGGGTTCACTGCTCCTTTAGGCCCTAATTTGCTTACAAAGGGAAAAATCTTATTATATATCTACATACATAGATATATAAATATATGCATTGATATATAAATCGATGTGTAGACTGGATCCGTGAGTGCATTCACATAGGGAATGCTTCTCTATACCAGTGCAAATTAGCACCTACTTTGCAATTTCTAGTTTTAAAAAACTGGGTCTCGGACAGTGTCTGGGTCACTGAAGTTATGTGCCTTTCCTAGGGTCACACAGACTCTAACTAGTATGAATGCGTGAATATATATATATATATATATATTGTTTGTATTCGTGGGTGGTAGGTGTGTCTTATGGGCAAGGGTGTATCTCCCCAAGCAGTCTTTAAGCTCTTTGAAGGCATATACCCTGTTTTCCATTTCTCTTGTATCCCCCTACTGTGGCTAGCATCGTGTCACACACATAAGAGGCCCCCTTGTTGTATTCATTTCAACACCTCCTTTCTCTAGACTCACATGTCACAGCTTCTGAAGGAATGGCAGGTTCAGTGCTTTCCGGGGCCTGGGGGGGCCCTGGTCCGTTGCTCTGGGGCATAGGGGGAGCTTCTTCCTTTAGGGGGTCTTCTTCCAGTGTTGCCTCTGCAAGGTGTGGAGATGGCGCTACCTCCAGTTTCGGCAGGAGAGATGGAGATGAGGATTTGTCTTGGGCTGAGGAGAGAACAGATAACTCAGAAACATTTTTCAGGAGCTCCTAGAAGGAGGTGCATTTTTGCACCCCTCTTGGGGTCCCCTTGCCCACGATGGCCTCAGGGTCCCCACAACCCCATCCTTCCCATCACTCTCTCCTCCCAACCCTTCCCTGCCTGCCAGCAGCACCAGCCTCAAAATAGAATGTTCCCAAACCACATTGTATGTGTTATGTGGAAGGGGTGGGGGCTGTGGCCTGGAAGAGAGACCGCAGTTATACAGTAGAAAGAAAAAAGATAGTTCCAGAGAGAAGAGAAGGCAAAAACAGAGAGACAAAGAGGAAGAGCCTCCAACAGGAAGAGAGACTGAGAGATGAGACAGCACGAGCCCTGGTGGGAGAGTAAAGCCAACTGCGTTCTAATTCTAATTTTGCTGCCTTTTGGTTGTTTGAACTTGGGGAAAAAAACAACCTCCCAAAGCCACGGTTTCCTCATCTGTAAAACGAAGACAGACCAAACAATTCAGAAGAGACAGGGAGACGTGGTGAAACTCTAAGACAGACGCACAGACATTACCAGAGGTTCTTAACCTGGGGTCTGTGAACTTGACTTTTAAAAAATATTTTGATAACTATCTCCCCACGATTCGTTTCTTTTGTAGGCCTACACATTGTATTTCATGAATTTTAAAATGTTCTTCTGAGGAGGGATCTCTGGCCTTCATGAGTCTGCCAAAGGAGCCTTGACAGAAACCCCTGACCAAAAGCATCTCTAGCGTTCATCTCCCTCAAAGTCTGTGTCTGAGAGATGAAAAGTTCTTGAAAAAGAAAAGGAGGAAGAGTAAGAAAGAGAGAATAAAAAGAAGAAAGGACATAGCTAGATTAGGACAAAGAATAACAGATACGATGACGAAGAAGCAAAGCCAGGAAGGGAGGCGAGTAGATAGAAGGCAGGGAGTGAAGGGAGCAATCGTTTATTAAGCAATTGCTGGGTCAGGCACTGTGTCTGGTGATTTACAAATGTTATCTCTTTTGACAATGCCAGAGAGGATAAGAGACAGATACTACTCTTTGACCTTCCAGAAGTCACTTACTAACTCTGTGACCCTGGACAGGTTCTTTAATCCTGTTTGCCTCAGTTTCTCCATTTGTAAAATGAGCTGGAGAAGGAAATGGCAAACTACTACCATATCTTTGCCAAAAAAAACCAAGCTCAAAAAGGATCATGAAGAGTTGGACATGCCTAAACAACAGAATAAAATAAAATACTGATCTAATTCTAAAATAATAACAGTAACAGCAATAATAATAATTCCTGGGGCTTGTTTCTTCATTTTTTCTTTTTATTTCTTTTTTTCTTTATTATTTTTTTAAACTCTTACCTTCTGTCTCAGAGTCAATACTGTGTATTGGCTCCAAGGCAGAAGAGTGGTAAGGGTAGGCAATGGGGGTCAAGTGACTTGCCCAGGGTCACATAGCTAGGAAGTGTCTAGGCCAGATTTAAACCTAGGACCTCCTATCTCTAGGTCTGGCTCTCAATCCACTGAATTCATTTTTTTTTTTAAAGAGAGGTTTGGACTAGATGGCTTCTGAGGTTTCTGCCAGAACTAGATTTGTGATCCTGTGGCCCACTTGCATTTTTCTCTCTTTTTTTTTTTA
>NC_058133.1:272856090-272878460 GCF_016433145.1 Gracilinanus agilis | reverse complement strand
CAGCAGGCGGCCGGCCCGGGAAGAGGGGAGTGAGGGTGAGGATGAGGGGGCGGGGTCCTGGAGCAACCGCCCCGGCAGCGGCGGCGGCGGCCTCGGGGAGGCGAGGCAAAGAGAGTAGACAAAAGTTTTCGGGAATAACTCGGTTCTAGTGGGGCGGGGGAGGGGAAGGTAGAGCCGGGGACTCAGACATACACTCGGCCCAAAGGTGTTTACACTGGACAGACACGATGGGGACACAAACTGGGACAGACACACAGGCAGGCAGACGAAGCAGACTGGCAGAGGCAGAAACAGAGACGGGCACAAAGAAACGTTCTCTCTCTCTCTCTCTCTCTCTCTCTCTCTCTCTCTCTCTCTCTCTCTCTCTCTCTCTCCCTCTCTCTCTCTCTCTCTCTCTCTCTCTCTCTCTCTTTTTATCCTGGACGTACGTTTGGGCAGAGGAAGGGCGGGAGAGAGGGTGAGAGTGAGCCTGGTGCTGCGGAACCCCAGCTCTCCCCCGGATCCCTCCGGCTTCCCGCCATCTGTTGCGGATTCCACAGTTTCCAAGAGGAGCGAAGTCAGGAGGGAGCCCTCGCCTTCCATCCAGGCTTCTTATTGTCCTCCATACTCCCCCCTCCCCCAAACCCAAGCTCCTCGACCTTTAGCCCCTTTGCGATCCTCTGGACCCTGGTCGCGATATTGGAAGCCCACACCCTCTACTCCTGAGCTTCTAATCACTGAAGTCCTACCCCCTCCCTGCCCCACAACTGCTTCTTCATCTTTCTCTTGTGCTTCCCCCTATCGCTTACCTGAGGCTGGGTCTGAGACCGAACTGGGGGGCCGACCCAGCCTGGGATCTCCATGGGACGTGTCGTGGTGTCGGGAGAACGAGCCGTTCACCTGGGACATCTGCCCGGGACCTGCGAAAGATCGAGCTGGAGCAGGGGGCGGGGAGAAGCGGGCGTCCCAGCCGATCCCTGCTCTCCCCTCGCTTCTCCTCACTGCCCCTACCGAGCCAACCAGCCGCTTGGGGTGGGAGAAGGGGAGGAGGCGAGGGACATGACATGCTCGGGGTGAGGGGTGGGACAAGGTTCGAAGGCAGTCAGCCCTCCCTTCTCTCCACCCCCAATTCCCACTTTCCCTGTCCCCCGAGTCAGTGGCAAACTTATTAGACTTAATGACGTTCTGTGTAGCCAACCCAAAGGGCCAATGTTAGACTAAGGGCGTCCTGGCCATGGGTATGCAACTCTACTCCCCACCCGGGGGGTTGGACAGCCTTCTCTCTTCTGGTTCACTTTCACCCCCTTTCCCCTTTCTTCTTCCCTCTCCCTCTTCTCTCCTTTTCTCTTTGACTCTCACCTCCTTTTCTCCTCCTTTCTGTCCCTCCCCGCTGCCCTCAATCTCTCTCTCGGTCTCTGTCTCTCTCTTCCCCTGCCTTCTCCCCCCACCACCTACCCCGCCCCTTACATGTCCAAAGCCTACGATTCTTTTCCCCACTTCCCACCTCACTGGCTTTCCTGGGACGATTTCCCTCCGGGGCCGGAGTTCGGGCCCCCCTCCCTCCGCCCTCTTCCACGGGTCTAGGACCGGACACGTCTGTGCGCTGGGCCGGCCCCGGCCCGGCGGTGCCCTGGGCTCCCACAGGAAGCTCAACTAGGTCCGTTTCCTCCGCGTTGCGGAGAGAGGGGCCCCCGCCCCCCTTCCTTCTCCCCCTCCACTCCAACACACACCAGTCCACCACCGAGTCTGGGAGCTAAGCCCGAGTGGGGGAGGGGGCTGTTCGCTTTCCCCTTCCCCCACTCAATGAAAGTGTGCAAAAGAAAAAGTTGGGAGAGAGAACGGGAAAGGGAGAGGGGGAAAGAAATGGAAGGGGAAATTTACCTAAAGAGAAAAATTGACTCTATGGAGCATTTTATCCAGGTAACGCAGGCTGTTAGGCAGTATTGACCAGGGCATTTAGGATATCACAGGTTTCAGTGTTTGAAATCTGTCCCCTGAAACACTCCACTCTAATCCCTGTCTAGCCCTGGAAAGGATGCTCTGAGGAAAGAAGTGGGGACGATAATGGAGTTGGACCGCAAACGTTCATTAAGAGACAGAGGGGAATTTTTCAGGGTGGTCTCCACTTGCTCCTCCCTCGCCTGTCCTTATATTCACGTATATCCAACCCCCTCACCCCCCTGAACTCCCAAGGGCTCTAAATGGGGATCCTTAACTCCCGCTATACTTAGAGGCTAGGGAAGATGGAAGGGGGAGGGGTGGACAGGTCTACTACACAGGTACAAAGTCAATCACCAATGGAAACAGTATAAAAGGCTTTTTTTTTTTTAATGGAGGGGGATGGGGGAAAGACAGAGGGTAAACGTAGCAGAAGTTTTTTGAAGATGGAGTTGGGGGTGGAATAGGAAAGGGAGATTGGACAGAGTTGGGGGAATGAGGGCGAGGAGACCAGGATAGAAGGCTAAGAAAATCTTTCTTGGAATGAGGGGATCTAGCTCAAGAAGGGGCCAGTAGTGGAGCACATCTGGAATGGTGAGCTGGACCAATCCCCTTCTGGGGAGCCTTGGGTGGGAAGGGAGGGAAGGGGAGGAGAAGGGTGTTTGGTGAGGTGGCAAAAAGGAGCATTGATGCCCTGTAGGTCTGGGCTAGTCTGAGAATTGACTCTAGGTCAGTGTGACAAGTCCTGGGAAGGGGTGTGTGTTTGGCGATGAGCGACACTCCCCATCTGCGACAGAAGAGGCTATTCCTGCTGGGTTGGTTAGCAGACCGAGGCGTCCTGTCACTATAGGGTGACCGTCTGGAGGCACCAACCCACTGGGGATTGGGGGAGGGGTGGACTCAGGTCTTCCTTCAGCTCATCAACTCGTGTGCCTAATTACAATAGCCTACTCCCCCCCCCCCCTTAGACTTTAAAGCATACTTAATTACTCCTGAGTAGACTCCTAGAATCACTCACCATTAACCTAACTTGTCTGGCAGCCGGGGCTTGATGCAAGAATTCCGGGGTTTCTCTCTAGGATTGCTTCTGACTCATGCGCGCCCCTGGATGAGTCTCTCTCTCCCAGGGTCACCCAGGGGGCCTGGGTACTTACGGCGATTGGAGATCTTCTGCAGCCGTTTCGCTGACAGCAGGGTCACTGCCTGGGGCTCTTTCCCAATCAAACCCAGGGGATGAGGCCCCCGCGGAGTGGTCTGGATGGCTCCAGGGTCTCGAGCTCCAAGAGAGAAAGAAGCTGGGGAGCAGGGAACAAGAGGATTCTCGTTCCAAGACCCGGCAGCGCCAGGGCTGTGGGCTGCCCCGGGCAAGCGTGGCCCCTGACCCCGCGCCCTAAGACCCAGCCGGCCCGCAAAAGAAGGCTGCCCGGACTAGGGAGAGACAAGGGAAGAGGGGCGGGTCTTGGGCTTCCTGGCAGTGTCTGAGTCACCTGGGAGGCCCAGCCGCGCCGGGCTCGGCTGCTAGCGCATTCCTGCCGGCTTACCTGGGCCACATGTACTGTGGCCTCTGCCCCTCCTCCCTTTTGAAAACTCTGCCTTCCTTTTCCAGAATGTCTTGGTTTCCCCCTCCAATACCCACATCCAAAAGCATCCCTCCTCTTCCTTAGAGGCGTCTTCCCCCTGCATTTTCCCTTTGCCAGGCCGCCCTACCCCCAAGGGTCATTTAACAGCTATTTAACCTAAGGTAAGTAACTTACCCTTGCCGGAGGTCAGTTTACTCATCTGGAAAAAAAAGGGAATTTGGTTAGATGACTTCTTGGATCCATTCCGTTAAACATTCTATGATTCTCTCTTACTGCTCTAGGACACTGGCATTATTCTGCTCTCCTGACTCCATCAGGATGGACTCCTCCCCCTCTTTGTTGACTTTAGCTCTTTGAGTAAGGGCCCATTGGTCTGGGCAACTAGAAACCGCTTTTTTGAGGTTTTGCTATCTCTTCCCTCCCCTCTAACAATCATTCTCCTTGTGAAATCTAGGTAAAATCTCAGAACTTTAAGGAAGGAATGAACATTAGAAACCATCTAGGGCAGAGGTTCTTAACTTGGAGCCCGTGAACTTTTTTTTTAATTACTTTTTTTAATGTTTTGATCATTGATTTCAATATTACCCGTTTCCTTTGTAATCCTGTGTATTTTATTTTATGCATTTTTCTGAGAAGTTGTCCAGGAACTTCACCAGCCTGCCAAAGGGGTTCATGACACAAAAGGTTAAGAGCCCAAATCTAGTCCAGTCTTACCCCACCCCCCATTTTACAAAGAAGGAACCCAAAATCCAGGGAAAGGAAGTGTCTTGTGGAGGTCACACAGCAAGTTACATTAGGAGCCAAGACAAGAAGCTAGATTTATTGCCTCCTGGCCTAGTGCTTTTTCAGTCCAAAGGTAATGGAGATCACTACAAAGCATGGGTCTGTCTCAGGGATATGTGTCAAAGTGTATGTGTGTTAGAGAGAGCTGCTGCTAGTGCTGGCAGGAAGACCCAGTCCTTTCCTTTCTTTACTGGTTGACTGCACAGGAGCCCCTCAGGTCTTCAGTTCAGTTCAGCAAAGATTTAATGAATGCTGTGTTGAAGATACAAAGATCCCCTATCTGCACAACCCCCCCCCCCAAAGAATCAGTCTTTACCTTCAAAGTGTTTATAGTATATTTAGGGAAAGGGGAGATCATCTAAGAAAGAACAGAGGACAGCAATCAGAGGGAAGGGGCTTCTCTTTAATACTATGCTTGTGGTATCCTACTCTCTGTTTACCCCAACATTTGACTTCTTACAGGCCCATGTGCTTAGGTTGGTTGGAACAGCAGACTAAGACTACCAGTCAATCATCCATTAACAACAATTCTGCCAGAAGATACCTGGACCCTTTGGTTCTTTTCTCCACCAGCCCTTTGTCTCTGGGCCCCACCTCTATGAGAGGTGAGCTGAAGCAGTCAGTGGAAGCAGACAAGGCAGGAGCCACTCTAGTGTCCAAAAACCAGACTAAGATTCCCACTATACACACCAAATGGAAGCATTACATAAGCTCTCCAGAGATGGGAAGATGGTGGCCTGTAAGAACATAGGATTTAGAACTGCAAAGGACCTTAAATAGCATCTAGCTACTTTTTTAAGAGACTATATCTTCGGGAGGTCCTAGGTTCAGACACTTCCCAGCTGTGTGACCCTGGGCAAGTCACTTGACTTCCATTACCCACCCTTACCACTCTTCTGCCTTGGAGCCAATACACAGTATTGACTCCAAGACAGAAGGTAAGGGTTTAAAAAAAAAGAGAGAGAGACTATATCTTATACCATTTTTTCCAACCCTTACCTTCTATCTTAGAATCCATACTGTGTACTAAATTAGAAGAGCAGTAAGGCTTAGGCAATGGAGATTAAGTGACTTGCCCAGGATCACACAGCTCAGAAGTGTCTGAGGTCACATTTGAACCCATGACACCTTGCCTCTAACCCATCTATACTTGGCACCCTGGGCATTCTTGTTGAATGAATGAATGTATAGGTTGGATGAACCCGTAGGTTTGGGAGAGCTTTATGGGGCCTGTTGGCTTTTTGGCAAGTCATCTCATGGCAGGGAGGAGAATGAATTTTGTTCAGAGAGATGTGGACTGAGAGGCATTTGTAGGGTAACTTCTAAACTCTGTCACTCTGTCATCAGGTAATCCTGAGGTATATTGGGGTGTGTAGGGAGGATGAACATTTCTTCTGTAAGGGTTTGCCAAGCACTTTTCAGGGCTATTCATCTACTTTTGGTGTCTCACCCGACTCACACCATCTTGGAGGGGCAGCTAGGTGGTGCCATGGATAGCGCTCCAGGCCTGAAGTTGGGAGGACCTGAATTCAAATACTTCCTAACTGTGTGGCCCTGGTCAGGTCACAACATCATTTGCCTGGCCTTTGCTCTTCTGTCTTAAGTCATTAGTAGGACAGAAGGCTAGGGTTATTAAAAAACAAACAAACAAACAAAAGGACCTTGTTGGTAGATGGGCTAAACCAGGTCAAGAGCCCCAAACCCAGGGTAAGGGATGTTTACTCAAGGCAAATGATGACTTCCCCTGGTGGAACAGGTAGATGAGAACAATTTGTTCTAAAGTCCATGAAAGTAGCTGGGTCAGACATCAAAGATGTCAAGGTCATCTACTGTTTCCTGAACCATCACCAGTCATCTTGACTTTTGTCTTGCCACTGGGCTTTGATTTCTCTGGGAGAGTGAGACTGAAGACTTTATCCAACTCTACTTCTCTTAAATCCAATTCATGTGTCAAGGTCACTCCATGATGTCACTGGTCCTATTTAAAAACCAAGAATGAACAACAACCCATGTCTCCATTTCCCTTCATTTCCCTGGGCTATGGGTTTCGTGCCCCTAAAGGTAGTTCATTCTTCATGCTTTAACAGAAGCTACAAACTGATTATATAGCATCTTCCCTCCCAATCCCACCACTTTATCCCCTGGAGTCTCCCAGGCCTTCCTTATGTCTCTAAAGAACCATCATAGAAAAGAAGGAACTGAATATAAAAAGTAAAAAGTAGATTGTAAAAGGGATTCATTCTCTGCAAACAATAGTACTAGATGAACATTGTCTAGTTATCCAAGTTAGCCTAAAAAAATAAATGGAGAGATGAGAGTCTGTGGGTGCGGAACACTGTAAATACCATTAAATCACTGAGTGTGCTGTTTAGTCCTTCTAAATTAAAAAAAAAAATCTTTCTTTTTAAATCTTTTATAATAAGAAATGGCTCTCTGAGTAAAAAGGAGGAAGGGACGGATTTGGACATGAAGCCAATTTAACAACAATAGACATCAATAAAATGCTGAAGCCAATAATAATACTAAGGATAAAAGTCTCTTGAGACAATAAGCCTGAAGCTGCAGGTAATTCCAGAGAACCAGATGAGCAGGGGAAGCATTCTAGGGAAACTTCAGGGCAGTCAAAGACCCTTGGGACTAGAGGGAACCTATGAGATTAGATCTAGTCCAGCCTCCTCATTTTACTGAGGAAGAGACATTTGGGGCCAGAGAGGTTAAATAACTTGGCCAGTCACACAGAGTTAGTGATAGAGTTAGGACTTGAGTTATTCTTCTTAGTTTTGGTCCAGGACTCCTTTCAGAGAACCAGGAGTTCCTTGTTCCCCTAGAAAGTCTGCCAGGCTGCAGCTGCCTTGTCTCTGGAGTAAACAGCTCCAGAGAGCTAGAGGGTCTCCCCACAAAAAAACCCAATGCTCCCAGCTCTGGGCTCTTCTCCCCACCTCCCATCCCTGCGGTGTGGTTGTGGTGGTAGCCCCCATTCTGGCTTTCTACCCACATGCCCTGGCTACACTCCAGACCAAAGGCCCTGGCCCTCAGCCTCCATCAGCAGTCTGCTTTCCCCCCCCCAACCCCCAATCCCCACCCCAGCGTCTGGCCTGCATGCAGATCGCTTCCTTGTTTCCTGTCTTAGGCAGGCAGGCGGGTGACTAGGCTGCTACAGCTGGATGCCAGCTGCTGCCGCTAACTCCCTAGAGAACGATGGGGGCCATAGTCCTGGCCAGGAAGAGGCCAAAAGGCAAGTTTCCTGTCTACCTCTATCTACCCTCATCTCCAGGGTAGCTATTGGAGATACTATGGGCTCAGCCTCCAGCAGGTCTCAACTTGAACCCAACCCCAACACAAACAGATCATGAAGGATTCCAAATTTAGGTCTAGAAGGGAAATTATAAGACAGCTCATCCAACCCTTTGCTTTTTTTTTTTTTCAAACCCTTACCTTCCATCCTGGAGTCAATACTGTGTATTGGCTCCAAGGCAGAAGAGTGGTAAGGGTAGGCAATGGGGGTCAAGTGACTTGCCCAGGGTCACACAGCTGGGAGGTGTCTGAGGCCAGATTTGAACCTAGGACCTCCCGTCTCTAGGCCTGGCTCTCAATCCACTGAGCTATCCAATTGCCCCCTCAACCCTTTGCTTTTACAGAAGAGAAAATGATGGTCCAAGTGACTTGCCCAGAGTCACGCAGGCAGTAAGTGTTAGAACTCTGATCCTCTGACTCTAGGCCCAGTGCCTTGGCCTCTCCAAAGTGGCCAGAGCTACTCTCCCTCCTTATTGTTCAGTCATTTCAGTCCTGTCTGATCCATTTGGGTTTTATGGGCGAAGATACTGGAGTGGTTTGCCATTTCCATCTGCCTTCTTGAGTTGATGTTAAGTGGGATGAGAGTAACTCAGATTACAGTCTCAAAGGTGAAGAGACAGGAGACAGGGTGCTGTCATGAAAGGAGCAAAGAACCTAAAACCAGAATCCTCAAGTCCTGAGTCAGGCCCTCACTAGGTGTGTAGTATTTAGCATTCACACAATTTAGCCAGAATCCCCAAGTCCTGGGTCAGCCCCTCACTAGAAGTGTAGCATTTAGCAGTGACAGTTCCTTTCAACGTCTTTAAAATGGGGAAAAAAGCATCTGTTTGACATACCGCACAACCAAGTGGTAAGTGGTAGAAATGGGAATGATTACTCTTATAAGAAGAGAGGGGGCTGGTTCTAGCGCTTTGCTCTCTTCTCCACTCCTGAGAATTTCTTGGACACAGAGGACTCTCATTTCCTTCTCTGCTATTCCCTGGCTCTCTTGATTCCCTCAGATTGGGTGATGTCTCTGGAGCTGCAGACACAGTTCTTTCCTCTCCTGCCCTGTTTCATTGGTGCTCTGGATATCAAGGCTTCTACAGATCCCCTTTTCCTTCAACCAAATAACAGTAATTCATATTTCTAAAAGTATTCACATATATTCTTTTGTTTTGTTTCATACTTCAAAATTCCCGTGAGATAGCTGATGGAAATATTGTTATCTTTATCTTGTCAATGAGAAAACTAAAATCCAGAGACCAAGGACACAGGATTAGTCAATGTTTGAGCCAAGATCAAATCCATCCCTGGTCTCTGAACTCCAAATCAAGTTCCCTATTCACCATGGCTCCTCCTCAGCCACACACAAGGCTAGTTACACCCTTGAACTCACCATCACTCATGTGTCCCACCTCCATGATCCCAAACTACAAAATTTCCATGACCATAACTTCCTATCCTTCCATCTCTTACTGTGCCTCACCTTTCCTAAATCTAATTCCCTCCCACTCAATGATCAGTGCCTCAATCCTGAAAGCTTAAACCCCACCTACTGTGGCATTCCTATTCATTCTTTCCTTTTCCTGGCCAATTTCCAATCTTTTAGTTTAACAATGATGGCTCTCAACCAACTGCGTTGGTAAGGCTCTTTTAAGGCAATTCACACAATGATGGTAATAACAGATAATGGCTCAATGTGGTATAGTCCTAGAGCAGGAGTCGACAACAGTATGGCTCTCAAGCCATATCTGGCTCTTTTGAGGGCCAGATATGGCTCTTTCTGCAGGAGCCATAAAGTCAATTTTTTTTTTCAGGCGCTGTTACAGGAGCACACACTGTGAGCACTGTAAGGCTCTCACGAAATTACATTTTAAAAACTGTGGCTTTTATGGCTCTCACGGCCAAAAAGGTTGCCGACCCCTGACCTAGAGGGTTTGCTTTAGGATAGCCTATCAAGCCTTAGTAGCCCAGAGTATCAAACTCAACATATACTTTCATTTTAAATGTATATCATTTATCTATTTCATAAATCATGAAATATAATGAAGCCCCACAAGTTTTAGGGTAGTTTTAAGCCTTTAATAACAGAAAACTGCTCAAAGACTTTTGGGACAGCCAGTATTAGAGCTAGAAGAAACCATAAAGATCATTCTAACTCTTCATTTTTAAGATAAGGAAACTGAGGCCAAGAGAGGGGAAGGGACTTGTTTAAGAGCATGCTACTAGTTATTGGTAGCACAACACCAGAGGCTTCCTGTCATACCTCCAACTTCGTACATGCATTTCAGAAGTTCCTTTCCCTTAAGCTTTTGAAGCAAGGAAATATTTGTACTATTTACATAGGGTTCTAAGTAGACAGTTGAAAATTTCATGCTTTCTATGTGCAATCCTAGAACTTTCACATTAAAAAAAGAGTACAAGGCTAGAAAAGAATATTTTAATACAAGAAAATGCTCCTATTAAAAGATAATATTGTGCTAATTCTATGGACCCCCTGAGCATCTATGTGATAGAAGTACTTTGACATAGGAGTCAGAAGACCTGGGTCCAAATTCCAGCTCTACCATTATATGACCTTCCAGGTCCATGGTGGCAAACCTATGGCACGCATGCCAGAGGGGGGGCACTCAGAGTCCTCTCTGTGAGCACTCATGCTATTTCCCCAGCACAGAGTTCACCAGAGTTTATTACTAGAAAGCCAGAGGAACTCGGGTGAGCTGCTCCCCTCCCCTTCACCTGAGGATATTTCTCACATCACCTGCCCCTCTAAAAGGTTTGCCATCACTGTTCTAGGGCAAATCACTCACCCTCTGGGTCCCATTTGTTCTTATACAATAGGAAGTAGTTGGACTAAATTATTTCTAAGTTTCTTTCCAGCTTTAAATCCTAAGAAATACTATGATATATATAAAGTCTTCTCAGTGAAATGCAGAGTGGTGGCAGATATTGATTGTAATATCCACATTAGAAAAACAAAATGGATGAAAAACATGTTGCCAAGATTATCATCTGCAGCTGAATACAGGGAATGTGGATATGCAATGCTGGAGATTGCAAGTAACTTTATTTCATTTACTGGACTTCAGTTTAAGGCTTCTGCTTTAATCCACAGGAATGAAGCTCTATCATTTTTTTACTGCTACCTAAAAACATGCTCAGGTATGTGCTATCCTTAAAAACAAACCATCGAAAAAACCCATCTCATTTGACTGTGTCATCCTCTCAATCTGATATTTCTCCTACATTTCACTATCAAACTCCTGGAAAAAGTTATCTACACTGGCTGCCTCTATTTTCTCACTTCAAGAGGTGTGCTAGAGCCAGTCCTAATAGAAAACTCTTATTAAATTTTCAATGTGAACATTTATACTTCAGAAATCAGAGCTTGGTTTATTTTATCTACTTATTTACTACTGATTATTTTATTTATTACTAATTGATTTCTAAACTTAAGAAAATCCTAATAGTTAAGATTAAACTTAAAAATGTAAATTCAGGGGGCAGCTAGGTGGGAATTTTCTGGTTGTGTGACCCTGGGCAAGTCACTTAACTCCATTTCCTGACCCTTTTCCCTTAAAAGAAGGTAAGGGTTTAATATAAAAGGGTATATACATACATTCTCTTCCATCCCACCAGAAAAAAAAAAAAAAAGCCTTGTTGTTAAATGTTTTCCTCTCTAAAAATTGCTTGATCTCAACAGAAGTGTAGTAGAAGATTCCAGAAATGAAGTAACCACCAAACTAGAGACTTATGACTGCATCATCATCATCATCATAAACAGCAGCAACAATAACATTTATACAGCAATTTAAGGTTTGCAAAATGTTTTACATCCATTATCTCATTTGAGCCACACACCACCTAGCTCAGCACCCTCACTTCTCAATCTCTTACAATCTGACTTCTAATCCTACTACTCTATTGGAACTGTTTTCTCCAAAGTTATCAACTATTTTTTTCTGCTAAATCTAATGGACTTCTCTCACTTCTTCATTCTCCAGACATCACCACCATCCCACCTAGCCCCACTCCTACTTTCAGATACCTTTTCTGTGTTGTCCCATTTATGATTCATTATGTGTCCCTTGTTAAACTCATCGTGGGAAGGGGCTGTCTTTTGTTAGGATTTGTATCCTAGCACTTAGCACAGTATCTTGTACCTAGTAAGAGCTTAGTAAAGTCTTGCTAACATGATTTGTTGACTTGACTTTTTTTTCATTCCTCATCCTCCTTAACCTCTTTAGAGCTTCTGATACTTTGGACCACCTCTTCCTTCATCCTGGGCACCATTTTTATTCTCTTGGTTTCCTTTATATTGTTGTCTCCTAGTTCTCCTACTTTTCTGTTCCTTTTCAGTTCATTTTGTTAGTTCATCATCCATATCCTATTTACCCAAGGTCCTATCCTCTCCATTCTCCCATCCATTCTCCTTCACCTTCCCATGCCTTCCCTTCTCTTCTTTTCCTCTTTCCCTCTCTTCTTTCTTCTCAGTCATCATCATCATCACCACCATCATCATCTCCTCCTTTTTCTCCTCCTCCTCCTTTTCTTCCTTCCTTCCATCCTTCCTCCTCCTACTCTCTGACAATGTCTCTCTGCCTCTCTCTCTCTCTGTCTCTCTGTGTCTCTGTGTGTGTATGTCTGTCTCTCTTTGATTCTCTCTCCCTCCCTCCCTTTCTCTCTCTTTTTTTATCTCTGATCCATCCCCTATAGAGTGGACAAAATAATCTCCCTCTGGCACAGTCTACTCCCTTATCTCTTGCCTGCTAAAAAATATTCAGTGGTTTTTCAAGGATAAAATATCTGCTGCCATCACCAAGCAAACTCCTTAAACCTACTTGTAAGGGCTTTCCTAATCTGGTTCTCTGCAAGGTATCAGAGCACGTGCCTTCCTTTCTGGGAGGTGCCCTTCGTCCACACCCTGTAATCTCATCAAGTTGATTGGGTCCACTTTGGTGTACCAGATGTATCACCTAGTTACTAGGACCCAACAGAAAGTAAACTCCCTGAGGGCAGGGAAGGTTTTGTTTTTATTTTGTGTATCCAGTACCTAAGACAGAGCCTGGCATATAAGTCACTTAATAAATATTTCATGAACTGAATTGAATTCTGTCAGCTAAGGAATCAAAAGAGGGAGAGAAATCAAGGAATTCAACAAAGTGGTGGGATTTAGAATAAGTCAACATAAACTATCAGCAGTCCTGTATATCACCAACAAATTCCAGCAGAAAGAGCTAGAAAGAGAAATCCCATTCAAAATAACTATAGAAATTATAAAATATTTGGGAATGTATTTACGAATATTAATCTAGGAACTAAATGAATCCAACTATAAAAAACACTTTGAAGAAATACAGAAAAAAGTAATTGGGAAAATATCAGTTACTCATGGGCAGGGCAGGACAGGTCAATATAATAAAAATGACAATGCCGCCTAAATTATTTATTTATTCTGTTCTGGGTCAATCAATGCCACCACTTTGGTGCCAGACCTTATCACCTTACTTTGCAACAGACTACTGGTTGGTCTGCCTTCCTGAATCTTTCCCCTCAATAGTCTGTCCTCCATTCAACTGTTAAAGTAATCTTTTTATTTCTCTTTTTTAAAAACTCTTACCTTCTGTCTTAGAATCAATATTTCGTATTGGTTCTAAGGCAGAAGAGTGGTAAGGGCCAGGCAAAGAGGTTAAGTGACCTTCCCAGGGTCACACACTTAGGAAGTATCTGAGGCCAGATTTGAATCTAGAACCTCCTGTCTTTAGGCCTGGCTCTCAATCCACTGAGCCGCCCAGCTGCCCCCAGTAATCTTTATTTCTAAAGCATAAGTCTGATCATTTCACTCCCCTTATTCAATAAGGTCCGGGGCTCCCTATCACCTCCAGGATCAAACCTTCTGTTTGGCATTCAAAGTCCTTCAGAACCTGGTCCCTTCCTCCCTCTCTAACCTTCTTGTACCTTATACTATCTTCTCCCCATAAATTATCCAGTGTCACTCCTTGCACTAATGACAACTTCCTTACTATTCCTTGAACAGGTAGTTTTCAAAAGAATTCAAAGCTATCTATAGTCATATGAAAAAATACTCTAAATCACAATTAGAGAAATGCAAATTAAAACAACTCAGAGATACCACCTCATAGCTATCAGATTGGCTAACAATATAGAAAAGGAAAATGACAAATGTTGGAGAGGATATGGAAAAAATAGCACACTAATGAACTGTTGGTGGAGTTGTAAACTCAACAACAGTCCTGGAAAACAGTTTGGAACTATGCCTAAAGGATTATCAAATCTTTGACCGAGCAATATCTCTACTAGGTCTGTATCCCAAAAAGATAAAAGAAAAAGGAAAAGGAATTATATGTACACAAGTATTTAGAACAGCTCTTTTTGTGGTGGAAAGAATTGGAAATTGAAGGGATGTCTTTCGATTGGGGAATAACTGAACAAATCACAATTATGTATATTTATAAATAAATATAAATAAATATAAAATAAATAATATTAATAAATATAAATATATAAATACATATTAACTATATAATTATGATAGAATACTATAGTGCTATAGGAAATGGAGAACAGAGGGGCTTTAGAAAAACCTGGGAAGACTTATATGAACTGATTTAAAGTGAAGTAAACAAATCTAGGACAACATTGCACACAGTAATAGCAATACTTTAATGATGATCAGTTTTGTAAGACTTGGCTACTTGATCAAGACAATGATGCAAAACACTTCCAAAGGACTCATGATGAAAAAATGTTCTCCGTCTCCAAAGAAAGAACTAATGAAATCTGAATGTAGATTAAAATATAATATTTTCTTTTTCTTTCTTTTTTAAAATATTACTCATATGGAAATATGCTTTGCATGATTTCACATGTATAATTGATATCATAATGTTTGCTTTTTCTATAGGTGGGAGAGGGACGAAAGGAGGAAAGAGAATCCAGAACTCAAATTTTTTTCAAAATGGATGTTAAAAAATAAATGGAGGGGGCAGCTGGGTAGCTCAGTGGAGTGAGAGTAAGGCCTAGAGACAGGAGGTCCTAGGTTCAAACCCGGCCTCAGCCACTTCCCAGCTGTGTGACCCTGGGCAAGTCACTTGACCCCCATTGCCCACCCTTACCAATCTTCCACCTATGAGACAATACACCGAAGTACAAGGGTTAAATAAATAAATAAATAAATAAATAAATGGAGTTTTCCTTAAAGCAATAAACAACATCTATCTAAAACCATCAGCAAGCATTATCTGTAATGGGGATAAACTAGAATCCTTCCCAATAAGATCATGGGTGAAACAAGGATGCCTGTTACCACCACTACTATTTAACATCTGCACTAGAAAAACTAGCTATAGTGATAAGAGCAGAAAAAGAAATGGAAGGAATTGGAATAAATAATAAAGAAAGGAAGTTCTCACTCTGTGCAGATGATGTGATGGTAAAAAACAAAGAACCCCAGAGAATCAATGAAAAAACTAGTAGAAACAAAAACTTTAGCGAAGTAAAGCCCACATAAATCATCATCATTTCTATTTACCACCAACAAAGTTCAACAGCAAGATAGAAAAGGAAATTCCACTCAAAATAACTGTGGATAATATAAAATACCTAGGGGTATACATAGAAAATAAACCTAGAAACAATTTGAACAGTGTTACAAAACACTTTTCACACAAATAAAGCCAGACCTAAATAATCAGAAAAGTATTAATTGCACTTGGATAGGCTGAGCCAATATAATAAAAATTACAGTCCTATGTAAAGTAACCTATTCAGTGCCACACCAATCAAACTACCCAAAATTTATTTCCTAGAACTAGAAAAAACAATAATGAAATTTATCTGGAAGAACTGTGTTATTGGAATTTGAGGTTCTTTGGGGTTGGTTGAGTCTTAATATTCAGGTCCATGACATAAACTTCCTATGGACATTTAAGGCGCTTGAAAACTACATTTCCCATTATTCCTCTTGTAATACAGGTGGGCAGGAAGTGTGATTACATAGACAGAGGTATAAGACTCCTGATGTGATTGGGAGACGCACTCTTTTGTGGGAAGCAGCCAGGTGGGCAGAAGGTAATGGTGGGCGATTTGAATTAGATCTTAGCAGGCACATGGCCTTTTTAATTACCAATATGCCTTTAAATAAACTATTGATACTTTTTGAATATATCCATCTATATCAATATTATTCCTAACAGAACAAAAGGCTGAGAATATCAAAGGAATTAATGAAATAAAATATAAAGGAAGGAGTCTTAGCTGTATCAGATCTCAAACTATACCATAAAGTGGTAATCATCAAAACAATATGGTATAATCTAAGAAATAAAGTTGTGGATTAATGGAATAGGTTAGGTAATCAACACATAATAGTTATTGACATAGTTAAATAAACTCAAAGATCCAGGGTATCACAATTTAACGAAAACTACTGGGAATGGGGGCACTGGGTGACTTAGTGGATTGAAAGCCAGGCCCGGAGATGAGAGGTCCTGGGTTCAAATCTGGCCCCAGATACAGCCTAGTTGTGCGGCCGTGGGCTAGTCATTTAACCACCATTGTCCAGCCCTTAACAGTCTTCTGCCTTAGAACACAGTATTGATTCTAAGATGGAAGGTAAGGGTTATAAAAAAAATACTGGGAAAACTGGAAAGCAAATAGGCATAGATCAACATCTTATACCACACACCAAGATAAAGTAAAAATGAATACTTGATCTAGAAATAAATGATCATACCATAAAGAAATTAGGGAAACACAGAAAAGTTTGCCTGTCAGACTTATGAATGAGGGAAGAATTTGTGACCAAACAAGATATAGAGAATTGTACAAAAAATGGAATGGATAATTTTGATGACACTAAATTTAAAAAAAAAAAAAAAGGTTTTTTGCACAAACAAAATCAATGCAACCAAAATTAGAAGAGAAACAGCAAATTGGGGGTGGGGAGGAAATTTTATAGCAAGCATCTCTGACAAAGGCCTCACTTCTCAAATATATAGAGAAATGAGCCAAACTTATAAGTATATAAAGCAGAGCTTATGCTAAAGGATATGAACAGGCAGTTCTCAGAAGAAGAAATTAAAACTATCTATAGTCATATGAAAAGATGCTCCAAGTCACTATTGACTAGAGAGGTGCAACTTAAAACAGTTGTAAGATGCCACCTCACACCTATCAGATTTGCTAATATGACCAAAAAAGGAAAATGACAAACATTGGAGAGGATGTAAGAAAATTGGGACACTAATACATTGTTGGTAGAATGGTGAATTGATACAACCATTGTGGAGAGCAATATGAAACTACTATCAAAGACCCATAAAACAATGTATACCCTTTGACCTAACAATACCACTACTTGACCTGTATGCCAAAGAGATCCAAGATAGCCCCTTTCTGGGCTTCCTTGTACAAAATTTTCTGTAACTTTTTTTTGTAGCAGCAAAAAATTCAAAACTTAGGGGTATAGATGATTGGGGGGTGGTGGATGAACAAATTATGGTATATGGTTGTAATGGAATACCATCATGCCATAAGAAATTACAAACAGGATGAGTTCAGAAAAACCTGAACTTATATGGCTGATGCAAAGTGAAGTTAGCAGAAGCAAGACAACAGTGTATACAGAAATATTGTAAGGATGATTAACTGTGAAGGCCTAAACAATATTGTAGAGAAGAAAAAAACTTTGAAAATATTCTCCAATGCTAATTCATACTATAATAAATGATGAGTCCAGAAGCCTGAAGTTGAAACATGGCACTCGATTCCGATGCATCCCTTGACTTTCTGTACCTGTAACTAGACATCTAGATGATCAAATGAGATAACAAATGGAAAGCACTTAGCACAATGCCTGGTACACTGGAGATGCTATATAGAGGCTTATTCTTTTCCTTAACCAATCCCCTTGGTTAAGAATTCTTACCCATCTGTGGATTGTTCTCTTTCCTTAGTTGAACCAAGATCTTATCTCATTTCCTCCAAGCTCACTTAATCTTGTATATTCATTCATATATCTTCTTTAAGTTTTGTTTACTGCTTACTCTGATAAAGAGGTTTATCATCTACCTGTGATATCTTTTGAGTGACCAGAGGTGAGAAGGAGCTAAGCTAATGAGATAAAGTTAAGTGTTACCTTCCCTTTGAGAGTGATCAGGGAAAGTGGTAATTATCTCAAACCCCCAAAGATTCATACCCCTAGACTACCATTATGTCTGGCATGGTATAGATGTAATTCTAGCTTAATTTCCCTTTTAGAGATAATAAAGTAGTAAACGTTCAGTCACAACCGTCTCTTGCTACTTACGAAGATGGAAATTATAGCCTTTCTTGGAGATGGGGTGGGATACATCCTAGATTAGCTAACTATCAAAGTTCAGGCCAGCCATTTTATGTAAGATGTAGCTACATCTATGTTAGGTGTAGGTTGGGAGAATAAGGCGATAGCTATAAAAAGAAGAATCACAAATGATAGTTGAAACTATTATAATCCCTTCAAGCTTCATTTATGAATATCAAAGGTGTATGGGAATTCAGGGAGGACTAGAACCTCATACCAGGTATAAGGGCTTGCTGAACCCTTTTCAGGAGTGCTTATCCATCTTTAGTACCTCTCTTTTTACTCAATTCTCACCTGCGGTTCCAAGAAGCTGTAGCATGTACAGTAGCCACATTCTGATAAAACCATCTCAGCAGATGGGCTAAAACAGATTGAGAGTAACCAACAGGTCTCAATCCCATCAATGAGACATGGGAATGTCTACCTCAAGCAAAAAGACTTGGCCCAGCACAATAGGAGGATGAGAACAATTTATTCCAATGGCCATGAAGGCAACTGAAGCAGGAACTGTGGAGTACTTAGAGCTTGGTCAGTCATGGAAGATGCCAAAGTCATACATCGCATCCTAGGCCATCAACAGTCCTTTTGTCTTGCCATTGGACTTTGATGCCTCTGGAAGAGAGTGAAGCTCCTGACTTTGTGCAACTCTGCCTCATTTAAATCCAATTCACTTGGAAGACAACAACCCGTGATGTCATTGGTCCTCTTCAAAAGCAAAGGACAAATGATAGCAATCATGATTACTATCAATCATAATAACTTAATTCATGTTATTGTTTTTTGATCCTAAAAACTTGCAAAAGAGTTATGTACAAGAGACCTGTACAGGTCTCAGCCTTACTAGACTGCAAACTCATTAAAAAAAACAAAGTTTGTTTTATTCTATTTTTGTATATTCAGCGCCGAACTCATAGCCAATTTTTTCCCAAATGCTTCTTGAATGAAATTAAACAACCTTATGGGGTAAGTAGGTAAAAATTGTCATTGTCACTCAATAGGCAGGGAAATAATGTCAGAGAGGATGTGAATAAGAATGTTGAACTTGGGTATCAAAGGATCTGAGTTTGAATTCCTGTTCTGAGATTTGCTTAGTGATCTGGAATAAGTTGCTTAACCTCTCCTGTCTTCTGTTTTCTCATTCCTAAACCGAGGAGCTTGGATTAGACGACCTCCAGCTTTAGATCTTTGGTCTTATGCTTCTCTAGATATAATCCATAGGTACTAGCCACTAGGAAGAATTTCCTTTTTTAAAAAATTGTATTTTCCCAGCTGTGTGACCCTGGGCAGGTCACTTGACCCCCATTGCCCACCCTTACCACTCTTCCACCTATGAGACAATACACCGAAGTATGAGGGTTAAAAAAAAATTGTATTTAATTAATTAATTTAGAATATTTTCCCATGGTTACATGATTCATGTTTGTTCTCTCCCCTCCTCCCACCCCCCTCCTGTAGCCAGCCAGCAATTCCACTGAGTTTTACATGTGTCATTGATCAAGACCTATTTACTAGGAAGAATTTCTGACTGTAACTTGAACAAATGTTGCCTGAATAATTGTAAGTATAGGTATATTGTCCTTGACATTGAATAATGCTTTAAACACGTCAGAAGACTGTCCTATACATTAACTCATTTTGTTCTTATTAGCCATTTGGTTAGTTCTGTTATCCAAACGAAGAAATTAAGCATAAAATTCAAAGAGTAAATTCCCTGAAGGGCAGAGATTGTTTTCAGTTTTTTTGGTCTCTGGAGATGCCAGCAATATTGGCTGAAATGAATTAAGTTGTTGTCGTTGTTGTTGTTTTCATCATTACCTTCTCTCTTAGAATCTATTGGTTCTAGGGGCAGCTGGGTAGCTCAGTGGCTTGAGAGTCAGACCTAGAGATAGGAGGTCCTGGGTTCAAATCCGGCCTCAGACACTTCCTAGCTGCTGTGTGACCCTGGGCAAACTACTGAACTCCCACTGCCTAGCCCTCACCACACTTCTTCCTTGGAACCAATACACAGGATTGGCTCTAGAAGGAAGATAAGAGTGATAAGGTCTAAGTAATGAGAAGTGTCTGAGTTCATATTTGAACCTAGGACCTGGCTCTCAATCCACTGAGCCATTCAGCTGCCCTTCCAAAGGTAAAAAAGAATCTATTGATTCCAAGGGAGAAGATGGGTAAGTGCTAAACAACTGAGGTTAAATGGCTTGCCCAGGATCACACAGCTGGGAAATGTCTGAGGCCTGATTTGAACTTAGGATCTCCTGTCCCCATTGCCTGGCTCTTTATCCACTAAGTCATCTGGCTGCCCAAATTAGGTCATTTTTTCAAGGTCACAGAGCAAGTGAAGATTCGAATTATATCCTATTTGCACTCCTAGTCCAAGACTATCCCTATTTCCTGAGTGCAGCTTGGTATTTGAGCAACAGAGAAGAGGGTTAGTGGATGGGTCAGGTAGGAGCAGTTCCAGCCCAATAAAGACCATTGATGTTGTTCAGACATATCAGTCGCATTCAGCTCTTATGATCCCATTTGGGGTTTTCTTGGCCAAAATACTGGAGTGGTTTGCCATTTCCTTTTCCAGTTCATTTTACAGAGAAGGAAATTGAGACAAACAGAGTGAAGTGATTTGTCTGGAGTAACTGAAATAGTAAATGTCTGAGGCCAGGTCTCAGTTTAGGAAGCCAAGTTCTCCTGACTCTAGGCCTAACACTTTAGCCACTGAACCACCTAGCTTTCCCCTCCCCACAATTGCACAGCAACCCGGATATTTAGGGAGGCTCCTTCCATCAAGTTCTCTCTGAAGCTGAGGTAAATGAAAGCGATATAATCTAGGGAAACAGTCTGATGGAAGAGACACAGCTCGTTCCTCAAGAATTTCCCAATTTGAGGAAGAGACATAGACCCTGCCCTCAGGGATCTACCAGCAGGTTATAGGAGCAAGGACAGACACACCAAAATCTGGACTTCTTGAGGGAAAGCATTCTACCCTCTGCGCCACCCAACTGTCCTTTGAAGCAATTTATAGAGCTACTAAAGAGCCATTTTACATTTCACCTTGGCTCTGCACTGTCCAAATAATTCTCTACAGGTTCATATCTTCTGCCAAGTTCCCCAAATCCCTTCCACCATTTGAATGTGTATGGGGTGAAGAAGGTAGAAACTGAGATAAAGCTAAGCCCAGGGATCAAAATCATTGTCTCTGTTTGGCCAAGTACCTGCTCTTTCACACAAGATATGGTCAGCCAAAATCTAGAGGTCATCACATACATATTTATACTGCAAAGCAAGAGAAAGGAGCAAGCATATTCAGTGTCTATAGTGGGTTAGGCACTGTACAAAGTGTCTTACAAATGTTATCTCATTTGACCCTCACAACAACCCTGGAAGGCAAGTGCTTTTATTATCCCATTTTACAGTTGAGAAAACTAAGGCAGACTCAGGTCAAGTAACTGGTCTAGGGTCACACAGATAATAAATATCTGAGGTTTGAATTTGAATTTAGGGTTTCCTAACTCCAGCCCCTGTGCTCTAACCACTGTCCAACGCAACAAAATGGTTAAGCAATAGCAACTGATACAGTGTATTTGATGGCATATGCAACATTCTGTGCCCATAGTATCGAACCAATGAAGGAATATATATCCTAATTTTCTTCTCCAGGACCAAAAGAGATATCACAGTTGCATGGTGTTCAGTATGAACTTCACCTTGTTATTCCTTTTGTTTACATTATTCCAAACTTTATGCGAATAGTGGTCTTCATTCATACTTAACTTCTCTCTGTTTTAGTTCAAGATTTCTCATTTTCCCCCTCAATTCCCCATAGCAAATATTATTTATGGCACTATAAGCCTATGGAGGATTCTTTATGTAAAGCAAGACCAAACCTCACAGTCACTAAGTTGGAGATCATTTGGTAGCTGCTAATACTCCATCCGGGTCCTTCTGGGGCTCCCGGATTTCCCTCCAGGCTCTCAGGTGCAGAAAGAGAACTTTTCCCCAAATCGCCCTACTACCAACTCATTGAACCACCAGAGAGAAGTCTTTTTATTAATTAAAAATCAGTTGTATAGGACTTGGATGAAAAATAGTTTAAAAAGAACAGACATTTTTCTATTATCTTTTAAGGTTTTTGATGTGAATGTATATTATCTCATTGGATCCTTTCAACGGACCTGAGGGGTATGGACTAAAGGTTTTATTCCCCTTCCCTTTGTTTTACAGATGAGAAAACTAAAGTCCAGAGAAATTAGTTGACTTGCCCATAAAGATCAATTATAGATCTGAACCCCCAGTTTTCTTCTGAATCTGGGCCCATCACTGGGTTGGGTTTTTTTTTAACCCTTACTTTCTGTCCTAAAATCAATATCAAGTGTTGGTTCTAAGGCAGAAGAGTGGTAAGGGTTATATATATATATATATATATATATATGTATATATACACACACATAAATATGTAT
>NC_058133.1:272799197-272846106 GCF_016433145.1 Gracilinanus agilis | reverse complement strand
TAAATGACATCAGCAAGACAGTGTATGATAAACCCAAAGAGCCCAACTTTTGGGACATGAAACCACTATTTGACAAAAACTGCTGGGAAATTTGGAAAACAATATGGGAGAGATTAGGTCTAGATCAACATCTCACACCCTACACCAAGATAAATTCAGAATGGGTGAACGACTTGAATATAAAGAGGGAAACTATAAACAAGTTAAGTGAACACAGAATAGTATACTTGTCAGATCTCTGGGAAAGGAAAGACTTTAAAACCAAGCAAGAGTTAGAGAAAATTACAAAATGTAAATTAAATGGTTTTGATTATATTAAACTAAAAAGTTTTTGTACAAACAAAAACAATGTAGTCAAAATCAGAAGGGAAACAACAAATTGGGAAAAAATCTTTATAACAAAAAACTCTGACAGGGGTCTAATTACTCAAATATACAAGGAGTTAAAGCAATTGTATAAAAAATCAAACCATTCCCCAATTGATAAATGGGCAAGAGACATGAATAGGCAATTTTCAGGTAAAGAAATCAAAAGTATCAATAAGTACATGAGAAAGTGTTCCAAATCTCTAATAATTAGAGAAATGCAAATCAAAACAACCCTGAGGTATCACCTCACACCTAGCAGATTGGCTAACATGAAAGAAGGGGAGAGTAATGAATGTTGGAGGGGATGTGGCAAAATTGGGACATTAATGCATTGCTGGTGGAGCTGTGAACTGATCCAGCCATTCTGGCTGGCAATTTGGAATCATGCTCAAAGGGCTATAAAAGAATGCCTGCCCTTTGACCCAGCCATACCATTGCTGGGTTTGTACCCCAAAGAGATCATAGATAAACAGACTTGTACGAAAATATTCATAGCTGCGCATTTTGTGGTGGCAACAAATTGGAAAAGGAGGGTATGTCCTTCAATTGGGGAATGGCTGAACAAACTGTGGTATATGCGGGTGATGGAATACTATTGTGCTAAAAGGAATAACAAACTGGAGAAGTTCCAGGCGAACTGGAGAGACCTCCGGGAACAGATGCGGAGCGAAAGGAGCAGAGCCAGAAGAACTCTGTACACAGAGACTGATATACTGTGGTAAAACTGAATGTAATGGACCTCTGTACCAGCAGCAATACAATGACCCAGGACAATTCTGAGGGATTTATGGTAAAGAAAGCTACCCACATTCAGAGGAAGAACTGCAGGAGAGAAAACATATAAGAAAAACAACTGCTTGAACGCATGGGTCGGGGTGGACATGATTGAGGGTGTGAACTCGAAACTACCACACCAATGCAACTACCAACAATTTGGAAATTGGTCTTGATCAAGGACACATGACAAAACTAGTGGAAATGCGCATCGGCCATGGGTGGGGAGAGTGCAGGGGGGGGGGTGAAGGGGAAAGGAGGAGCATGAATCATGTAACCATGTTAAAAATGAATATTAATAAATGTTAAAAAAAAAAAGTTAATTGAAGCTAATCGATACTAAGACGATGACAACTGCTTTAGTTGATAGCAGGAGCTTGTATTCTAGCTTCAACTCTCAGGGTGATCCTAAGAGCTGCTATATCCAACTGCCTCCTGGAAATGAAACTTGTCAATGAGGGTGAAGGGTTGGAAGTGTGAGTCCCAGAGTCTCAGCTACGTAGCCATTCTTGGGATAAATATTGGGCCTTTCACTTTTGTGAAGATCCTATAGGGAGCTTCTCTACTGTGTAATTGAAATTTTGAGGTCTCTGATCTAAACTTCCTGTGGAAGTTTAGGGGTCTTTCAAACTACATTTCCCATGATTCCTGCCTTATGTAATGACACAGGCAGTTAGTTATGTAATGACGTGGACCAGAGAGGTTAAAAATTTGTAGCTGGGCTTGCTCACTCTCTTTTTCAGCTGAAGAAGCATGGGGACGGAGGGAATGGCAGGTCTTTTAAATTGACTCTTAGCATGGCATGTGGCTTCATTTTTCTAATGGCTACCAATAAATCTTTTAAAACCATAATATTTTTAAATCTATCCTTTTCTATCCATTTTATTTCTTACACTACCTAAAAATTCCTTTACTGAATTCCTTAGTTTTGAGGACTCAGCAGAGAAAGCTTGACTCTTTTTTCTCTTTTGTTTTTGGCTATATTTGTGTAGTCCATTTTTCAATGTATTTTCTTTTTTTCAGCTCTACTTTTTATAATAACTTTTGTTTACATGCCAATATCTATTATCTTGTTGTACTCAGTATGAGTATGGATTTTGCCTCCCTAAAATATTGGTGCCTATCTAATAAATGCTTGGTTGTTTTTTTTTTTCAGGTTTCCTTTTTAAATAGCCCTTGGTTTCTTCCTTTGCTGGGAGATGATTATAGGCTATAAGTACATATAATGCTGACTATTGGTTTGTAAATCCCAAATAATCAATCCCAAGTGACTAATCCTTTTAGGGACAATTCATACCGGTCAGATTTTATCTGATTTGGTTTACTTTCCTCTGGAAATGTGCCTGATTCTTCTATTATTGAATGAGTATAGAATTCCACCTGAATTATCCATGTAATGGCAAGAATTCTTAAGGGAAGTTTTGGGTGTCTGGTATAGGGAGCCTGAGGAAATTTGCCTGGGTTTCCAAGGGGATTGCCTATGAGACAGGAATCCCTAGAAGAAAACACTATGCAGAAAGGGACATCTAGATGCTTTATCCAGACCCCAAATGGATGTCCTTAAGCAGTAAGGAAAATCATGGAAGAATTTTCACACAGACTATTTGGTTTCTTAGCTAAAGGATGAGAAAATAACTTCTAATCAACCTTAGCTAGGAGCACAACTAAGTGACACAGTGGAAAGATTTCAGGCCTGGAATCAGGAAGACCTGAGTTCAAATTTGACCTCAGACACTTGCTAGGAGTATGAGACTAGGCAAGTCACTTAACCCTGTTTGCCTATGTTTCCTCTTCTACAAAAAATGAGTTGAAGGAGGAAATGGCAAACCACTCAAGTACTCCAGATGTGGTCAAGAAGAGATGGGCACAGCTGAAATAACTGAAGAACAAGTCAACCTCAGATCCTGAATCCCTGTGGTGAGAGCTCCACATTTTTTAGGAAAGCTTTGGGGGTGGGGGGCAGATTTCTTTCTAAGACAGGATTCTTAATTTTCTTTTTCTTTCTTTTATTGCCTTTGGGTTGGAGAAGGTTATTTTTAGCACCAAATCCTTCCCTTAGTCAGTACTAAGCAAGTGATCACCTTTGATAAACATTGTAAAATGTTCTTTGTTGAATCTTCCTAACTATATTTAGAAGCAATTGTGATTTCTGCCTACACAAATGGGGCTGTATAAAATCTGTGCCACCATGATTGTTTGGAGACTCATTCCTATATAGCACTGAGGAAGCCAATTTTGGGATCAGAGAACCAGACCAAATTGAATTGGGGATAGAGACACTGTGTTCAAAATATAACCTGATTGATTTGCCAAGTATGACAAATTTTTAGACAGAAAAAAGAATGTAATGGAGACTCTAACCAGTGAGGATCTAGTCCTTTGAGCTTGCACAATATTTTCTGCCTCTACAATTCATGTAAAGATTTGGTGAACCTATTTCTAGAAATGTGTGATGAGATGGTAAAGTTTCCTTCCCTGATTTGAAGCATCTGCAGGTACTTTCTTCTACGAGGACAAAAAGCCTTTTAACTGAATGTTGAACCAGGATGGAATATGTATACAAAAGGCTCAAATGGACAAAAACTGTCTTTTACCTAGAGGTAAATGAATTGTTGTGGACCTTTGGTATAGTAAAGTCATGGGACCTCTCTCCTACCCTAGTGCCATGTGGCCATGAACTCATGGCACTTGTGTTTTATTTACCTCTTTGTGTTTATTCTTTCCTGATCTCAGGTAAATGGTCTTTTGAGATTTATAAGGTTTTGAGAGCTGTCAAAGCTCAGTCAGAGACAATGGTAGCAGTATCTAAGTCTGGTGAGTAGAAACTGGTTGATTAAATTCATCAATGAATCAACCTGCAGCTAATGTCCAATAAAAGAGTGATTGTTCCATTGACTACTGAATAGTCAGAAGTGAAGTTGGAGGGACTCCAAAAGGAAGAAAAGAACTCACAAATGAAAGAAGTACCTTGACAAAGGAAGGGATATTTTATAGCAACCACTCTAAGTTTGAGTTCACTATCCCCAAAGACCAAGTAGGTGGGTAGAATCAGTCAATAAACATTTATTAGGCATTTACTATGTGCCAGACCCTGCACTAGGTTCTAGGGATACAAAGAAAAGTTAAAAGTGCCTATTCTTGGGGGCAGCTGGGTAGCTCAGTGTATTGAGAACCAGGCCTAGAGACGGAAGGTCCTAGGTTCAAATCTGGCCTGAGACACGTCCCAGCTGTGTGACCCTGGGCAAGTCACTTGACCCCCATTGCCTACCCTTACCACTCTTCTGCCTTGGAGCCAATACACAGTATTAACTCCAAGATGGAAGGTAAGGATTAAAAAAAAAAAAAAGTGCCTATTCTCAAAGAATTCATGAATCTAGTGAGAGAGACTACATGCAAACATGTTATAATCAGGATAAGTTGGGGATAATTAACAGAGGGAAAAGATTAGAACTAAGAGGGATCATAGAAGTTAGGATTTTAGTTGGAACTTGACAGAAATCTGACAAGTCAGGAGATGGAGATGAGAAGTGAGATCATTCCAGGCATGGAAAATCAATGAAAATGTCCAAAGATGAGAGATGGAGTATATTGTGTGAGGAACAGCAAGGAGTCTAGGATCACCAAATCTCAGAGTGTGTGGTAAGGGATGAAGGGATGCAGTGTAAAGTGTAAAAAGACTACAAATTTTGATAAGAGATGTAAAGGGTTTTGAATACCAAACAGATTTTTGTAGGTGAAAGAGAAACCCTGGAGTTTATTGAATAGGGAACTTGAAATGGTCAGACCTGTACTCTAGAAAGAACATTTTGACAACTGAGTGGAGAATGGATTGATGTGAAGGTGAGGCTTGGGGCAGACAAACCAATCAGCAAGCTATTGCAACAGACTGGGCCTACACCAAGGTAGTGGCAATTTCAGAAGATAGAAGAGGGAAAATTGGAGAGATGTTACAAAGGTTTAATTCATAGGTCTTGGTAACAAATTGGTATGGTAAGTAAGAGAAAGTAAGGAGCTGAGGATGACACCTAGTGTGGGAAACTAGGGTGAGGGGGCAGCTGGGTAGCTCAGTGGATTGAGAGCCAGCCCTAGAGACAGGAAGTCCTAGGTTCAAATCTGGCCTCAGACACTTCCCAGCTATGTGACCCTGGGAAAGGGTTTAAAAAAAAAAAAAGGAAACTAGAGCTACTGGGAGGATGGTGGTACCCTTGACAATTAAAAAAAAAAAGGAATGGTCATGGTTTTGGGCAGAGAATGTTTTAATACTTTAACCTTTCCCATACTTTCTCAGTAAATATCCATTTGTAAAATCTAATGAATGATAATAGCTGATATCTATATAGTATCTGCTTTGTTCTAGATGCTTTATAAATATTTGATCCTTACAACCTAGGAGGCAGGTACTATTATTATCCTCATTTTCCAGATGAGAAAATTGAGGAAAATGGAGGTTAAATGGCTTACCCAAGGTTACAAAGATATTAAGTACCTGACGATCAGATTTGAACTCAGGTTTTCCTGATTCCAGCTATGATGCTCTATCTGTGCCTTAACTAATGTTAATTGATCTGGTAACTGATCATTAAAATTTGAGTGTACATATTAGCACAGAGGTTCAGAAATGGTAGTACTATAAGATAAGCTAAGTTGGTAGAGTAGGGGGAAAGAGTTCAACTTAGATCCCAAGAAGACTGTTCCAGCAGTGGCCTAAGAAGAACATAGGATTGAGTAGTGATTGAAAGACTGAAGAAGAAATTAGAGTGAACCATCTTTCCAGCTTACAAATTCAACCTATGGGCAAGTGACCAGGAAAGGAACTTTGGAAGAGAGGACATTATAGACTCATTGAATACCTTAGCTCTAAGCTAGACCATCAATGAAAGGATAGCCAGAACTTATTTCAGACTCAGGCCCCAGGCAACAATTCAGAGTATCCCAGAGGGGCACAGAACACAAACTCAGAGCCCAGAGCTCTAAACTAGGCCAGTAGCAAAGAAATGTTCAGCACTGATCTTGGATATTCAAACCCCTTATCCAGACTAGTAGTGTAAGGTCTCTCTAAGGGACCAAGTGCACAGATTCGCTCACTGGCAAGAACCCTGAAAAAGGGGCTATGCCATTGAGATCATAGGCCCACCTCTTTGAGAAGTGATCCTCTAACCTCCAACTGTTATGCCTTTAAGCAGATGAGATGAAATGGTTTAATAAAAACAGCCCTGACTCTTTCAAATCTAAGAAATTCAAGTCTAACCCTATTCACTCATTGTCCTTGAAAAATTTACACTCCATTGAGCCTTAATTTCTTCCTCTATAAAGAGTATTAGACTAAAGACCTTTAAGTTTTTCTTTCACTTTTCAAATTCTATGATCTTTAATGGTCTCCATTATAAAGTCACTTCTACCTTTGGAATTTTAGAATTCTATCATTTACTGAGCAAGATGGCAGAATAAAAGCAGAGACTGATGAGCTCTCCCAAATTCCCTTCCAAACTATTTAAAAGAACACCACCAAATGAATTCTGAAGTTGCAAAGCCAACAAAAGGACAGGGATCAAACAAATTTCCATTTCAAAGCAACTTAGAAATTTGGCAGGAAAGATGTATATCACCAGGTTGAAAATGGAGCTCAGTTCAGTGAAAGCCATGCCAGCTCAAGCGCTACAAGTCATCAATAGGTCTTAGGGGTGAATGAATCAGCGGCTTCCAGATCTCTTAGTCCACAGACTCTAAGGGGGGTCAGACAAATGGTCAGAAGGAGATTACTAGGAACCTTTTGGTAGAACTGGAAGCATTCTTCTGTTTCTGTTGCATTTCCCATATGAAGTTCTGTGTTGTGGTCACAGGACAAAGAAAAGCATTAGCCTGAACAGGAACTCTAGACCCAATTATAGAGCAGAAAAATGAATATTTGTGATTTTTCACTGTGAAGATAGGATTAACTTGCCCCTTGTCTATTTTTAGCTAAACAAATCAAGAACTTAAAGTATTCCTACTTGACACTAAGTAAAAGAGTTCGCAAGTGACTGGGGTAAACCTCCAAAGGTCACTGACCCCCCCACCCCTTGGGCAGTAATAGGCAAACTGAAAGACTACAATTGTGGAGGAGTGACAGGAAGTGATGTTGAGAAAAGACCAGCTTGAGGATTCAGTCATTCACTCTGCATCAGTAAGCCTGACTGGAGGAGGAGACTCTTTTCCTGGATCCTGGGTTAGCTTGCTGGGTGAGTAGCTGGCCTTCCTTTCCTTGGTTCTGGAGAGGTCTTCCTTTCTTGGCTTTTGGAAAGATTGGTTCTGGAGATTCCTGCCTTGGTTTTGGAAGAGGCTGTGTTGGTGGAACCCTGGCTGAAGACACTACTGGGACTTCTGGCTGAGGATTACTGGGAAATCTATGTGGAGACAGGATCTCGGGGAAGCCCTGCTTCTCAGGAGAAAGGCTGGTAGGCCTATTAGAATCTGTCTTTTTATCTACGTTTTTCCACTTTCACTCTTTCCACCTTTTTGTAAATAAAGCTACTAAAAGTCATTTTGATTTAAGCTGTAACATTTTTATTTTTTTTAAGTTTTAATATTTTATTTTTTTAGAAAAATTGTCCACGGTTAAATGATTCTTGTTTTTACTTTCCCCTTTACCTCCCCTTATCCCCCCCATATCCAACTCACATTCCCACTGGTTTTAACATGTGTGATCAATCAAGACTTATTTACATATTATTGATAGTTGCATTTGTGTGGTCATTTAGTGTCACATCCCCAACCATGTCCACATCAACCCATGTGTTCAAGCTGTTGTTTTTCTTCTGTATTTCCGCTCCTGCAGTTCTTCCTCTGAATGTGGGTACCATTCTTTTCCATAAATCCCTCATAATTGTCCTGGGTCATTGCATTGCTGCTAGTACAGAAGTCCATTACATTCAATTTTACCACAGTATATCAGCCTCTGTGTACTAGCTGTAACCTTTTTTTTATCAGCAACCACAATATTACTTTAGAACTTTCATATTAGCCTAAAAACCTAAATGTAAATTCTTACATTAAAGAACACAGCACAGGTCAAGAGAGCAGTGACCACATCTCTCCTTAGAAGAACAGAAAATTTACAGACATTCATAAATAGCTCTGAAAACAACACAAAAAACCTGATACCTGGGATGGTGTCCCCTCCATCACAGAAGCAGAGCCCAACTTTTTAACGTAAAGTTAAAAAGTTAAGAAATAGGCTGGGGAAATGAGCAAACAAAAGAAGAACCCAAAAATAGAGAGTTACTGTGGTGACAGTAAAGCTCAAAACACAAACTCAGAAGAACATTGTCAAAACAGCTACATGCAAAGACCCAAAGAAATGTGTGAATTGGTCTCAAGTCCAGAAAAAGAATTCCTGGAAGAATTAAAAAAGGATTTAAAACAGAACCAGGAGAACATTGTACATAGTGTAAGTGTTAAAATTAATGGTTTGGCTAAGTATACAAAAATTATAAATCTTTTATTTATAAAAGAGGAAGAAAGAGTGAAAGTAGAGAAATACAAAAGGGTAGAAAAGACATTAACCTATATAACTAAATATTGTTCCAGTTCAGGACTTGTTAACCTTCAGTCAGAATTAAAATATCTCCAGAAGAGAGGAAGGGAAATGACTGGAGCTGAAAGTGACTCCTGAGGCCAACTTTCTTCTTTGAGCCAATCTTCTTCTTGAAGCCATCTTCCTTCTTGGAGTGACTCTCTTCCTGGAGTTCACTCTCCTTCTTGGAGTGACTCTCTTCTTGGAGTTCACTCTCTCCAAGACTTTTTCGCCAGACTCCTTCACAAGCCTGCTTTGATGGTGATTTCCTGCCCCTGCCCCTTTTCATGGGGGCCAATCACAGTTTCCAAATTGTCTGAGTTGTCACCTTTGGAGTCACACCTTTCTGAGTATGTGAACTCTTAAGTTTCTGACTGAGTTTGGGGAAAAAGGTGGAGCTCTCCAAGTATCTTGCTGGCTTCTCACCAAGCATCAAGTAAGGTGTGAACTCACTAAGTGGTTTGTGAGCTCCTCTACCTAGTTCAAGCTTGTGTTGATTCAATCAAAAGGTAGACAAAAGATTGTCCTCACAATCTAGTGAGGTACTAAGTAGGGGTACTTAAGTTATTGTCAAAGTTTTAACACCAACTAAGCAAAGAGAACAAAGGATTACCTTTTCAGAAGTATGAACTCAAAGAGAACCAAGAATTCCCTTTTACAATAGAAACTGATACACTGTGGCATAATTGAATGTGTTAGACTTTTCTACTAGCAGCAAAGCAATGACCTAGGACAATTCAGAGGAACTTATGAGAAAGAATGTTAATCACAACTAGAGAAAGAACTATGAGAACAGAAACACAGAAGAAAAACATATGATTGATCATGTAGCTCAATATGATATGATTAGGGTTTTTATATTGAGATCACTCTACTGTAAATATGAATAACATGGAAATAGGTTTTAAACAATGATACATATATAACCCAGTGGAACTGCTTCTCAGCTCCTGGAGCGTGCAGTGAAGGGGGGCAGGGAGCATATATGAATCCTATAACCACAGAAAAATATTCTAAATTAAAAAAAGAAAAAGAAGGATTTAAAAAATTAAATAAGCAAAGTAGAGGAAAAACTGGGAAAAGAAATGAGAATGATGTAAGAAAATCATGGAAAAAGAATCAACAACTTGGTAAAGAAGGCACAAAAAATACTAAAGAAAAATGCACTTTAGAAAATAGAATAAGCTAAATGACTTAAAGAAAGGCACAAAAATCCACTGAAGAGAAGAATTCTTTAAAAGCTGTATTGGCCACATGGAAAAAGATGTGCAAAAATTCACAATTGAAAACAATATTCTAAAAGATAGAACTAGCCAAATGGAAAAGGAGGTTAAAAAGTTCACTGAAGAAAATAATTTTTTTTTTGTTTAAACCCTTACCTTCTGCATTAGAACCAATACATTGGAACCAAGGCAGAAGAGTGGTAAGGACGAGGCAATGTGGGGTAAGTGATTTTCTCAGGATCACACAGCCAGGAAGTGTCTGAGGCCAGATTTGAACCTAGGACCTCCTCTTGCTAGGCCTGGCTCTCATTCTGCAAGCCACCCAGCTGCACCCAATAATTTCTTAAAAATTAGAATTGGACAAGTAGAAGCTGCTTTGTGAGATATCAAGAAAAAATAAATCAAAATTTAAAGAATGAAAAAGTAGAAGAAAATGTGAAATAGTTATTTAGAAAAACAACTAACTCAGAGAATAGATCAAGGCAGATAATTTAAAAATTATTGGCCTACACATCACCTTTCAAGAAGTTATCTAGGAAGATTGCCCTCAGATTCTAGAATCAGAGGGTAAAATGGAAATTGAAAGAATCCACAAATTGCTGATTGAAAGTGTAAGGGTTAAAAGTAGGAGTCTGACAAAGTGAGGAGAGCAGTTTAATAAAATTTACTGAACCTGTCAGTTCTCTAATCCATTGAGAAACCATGCTCTCTCCCCTCTTAAGCTAGACAGAGGGAGAGATTAAGAAAATCCCTTTAACAAAAGCTTTCCCCAAATGAAAATCCCAGGAATATTACATTCAAATTCCAGTACTCCCAGGTCAAGGAGAAAATATTAAAAGGAGCCAGAAAGAAACAATTCAAATATTGGGGAACCACTGTCAGGATAATACTAGATATAGTCGATTCTACTTTAAAGGGTTACAGAAGGGGGTAGCTGGGTAGCTCAGTGGATTGAGAGCCAGGCCTAGAGACAGGATGTTCTAGGTTCAAATCTGGCCTCAGATATTTCCAGTTGTGTGACCCTGGGCAAGTCACTTAACCCCCATTGCCTAGCCCTTACCATTCTTCTGCCTTGGAACCAATACACAGTATTGATTCCAAGATGGAAGGTAAGGGTTTAAAAAAAAAACTTTTTTAAAAAAAATAAAGGGTTGGAGAACTTGGCATATGGTATCCTAGCGGGCAAAGGAGCTATGATTATAACCAAGAATCACCTTCCCAGAAAAACTGAGTATGATCCTTCGGGGGTAAATGGATATTCAATAAAATAGAGAACTTAGAATTCCTAATGAAAATAATGGAAAATTTGGCTTTCAAATACAAAACTCAAGAAAAGCATAAAAGAGAAATCATAAGGAATTCAATAAGGTTAAGACAATTCTGAAGGACATGAGAAATGCTATCCATTTTCAGAGAATGAACCAATGGAGTCTAAATGCTGATCAAAGCATACTTTTTAAACTTTTTTTTAATCTTTCTTGCTTGTTTGCTGTGTTTTCTTTCACGTGACTAATATGGAAGAGTAAAAAAAAAAAAAAGAAGCACTTAGTTCTAAACCTCAAAGAGACCAAAGGAAAAGGAAATATTCATAAAATATATACAAAAAATATTTGTAACATCTCTTTTTTGGTTGCAAGGAATTAGGGTGTTTGTCAATTGGGGAATGGCTGAACAAATTATATGAATAATAGAATATTTTTGCATAATAAGAAATTATAAGGGAAATTATTTTGGAGAAATCTGGGAAGACTTGTTTGAACTAATGTAAAGTGAGGTGAGGCAATGCTAAGAGAACACTACAACAGTAACAATATTGTGAAGACAAATAACTTTGAAAGAATTAGGAACTTTAATCAATAAAAATGACTATCCATAATTTCAAAAGACTAATGATAAAATATGCTACTCACCTTCTGATAAATGGACTAAAAATGCAGATTGAGATGTGTATTTTTTTTTGTTATAACCACTGTGGGAATTTGTTTTTCTTGACCATACATACATTTATGTTACAGGGGCTTCATTTTTCTTACTTTCTCGATAGGGAAAGAGGTGAGAGAGAGAGAGAGAGAGAGAGAGAGAGAGAGAGAGAGAGAGAGAGAGAGAGAGAGAGAGAGAGAGAGAGAAGACAGACCTTAGTGAAAATAAAATAAAATTTCATTACAAAATAAAAAGCTAGAAAATCCTAATTATCAATATATTACACAATTTGTCTTCCTATTCTTCATCACGGAATGGTGGTGACCCTGGGTTCTTTTCAAAGGCTGTATCAGCTGGGCTTCTGGTACGGTTGGGTGACAGATTGTGTTTACTGAAGGGCCAACTTAATTAAGAAACACAGAAGTTCATCACCAGAGGGCTGGCCTAAGTGATGAATTCTTTGGCCAAGAAGCAGATAAAAATAATAAATTGTTCTTAGTCCCATCAAACATCACTCCCCCATCCCATCATCCCCCACTTCTTCTATCTCTTCAGTGACAGTCCTAGAGTGGCACAAAAGAGGAGGGTTGGAGTATGAAGAAGCTCATATTTCTTAGACAGATCTGTGATTTCAGCAATACAGATGCTTTCTAGGTAACAGGGCATTCAAGAGAATGTGCCTGCTCCTGACAGACTGTATGTGCTGTTAGCACAGAGTTCACATACTTTTGGGATAAGAAAGCCCTTGGCTGTGATACAGCAATGAAAGATTTGGGCACTCAGAAGAGGACAAAGTAATGCTCATATTGGCTACTGATCAGGAAGAGTCATTGACTCTGTGGGGTTTTTTTAGTGTTTCCTTCTCATTTTAAAAATCATTTTTATTTTGTGAAATATTTCCTAATTACATGTAAAAACTGCTAATAGTCATTTAAAATTTTTTTTGAGTTCTGGAATCTCTCCTCCCTCCCAACCTTCTCCTTTTCCCTCTCCTAGAAAATGCAAGCACTTTGATTTTGATTATACATGGAAGGTCATACTAAATATTTTTCCATATTAGCCATGTTGCAAAAGAAAACAAAAACATAAATAAAGTTTTTTTTTAAGTATGCTTCAATCTGCATTCAGAAATCATCTGTTTTCTGTCTCTAGATTGGATAGCATTTTTCATTATGGGTCCTTTAGAATTGTCTTGGATCACTGTCTTAGATTAGGGTAGCTAAGTCTTTCACAGATAATTATCCATACAATATTGCTGTTACTGAGTACACTGTTCTCCTGTTTTGCTCAATTCACTTTGACTCAGATCATACAAGTTTTCCCAGGTTTCTTTGAAACTATCCTGTTTGTCATTTCTTATAGAACAATATTATTCCATCACAATCATATGCCATTACTTGTTTAGCCATTTCCCAAATTTTGGGTGTCCTCTCAATTTCTAGTTTTGTGCCACCACAAAAAGAGCTGCTATAAATATTTTTGTACAAATAAGTCCTTTTCTTTTTTCTCTGACCTCTTCAGTACAAAGTTCTAGTAGTGGTATTGCTGGGGCAAAGGGCATGCACAATTTTATAGCCCTTTGGGGTTCCAGTTTGGTTCTCCAGAATGGTTAGACTCACAATTCCACCAACACTGTATTAGCATGCCAATTTTTCTACATCCCCTCCATCATTTTTCATTTTCCTTTTTGGCAATGTTAGTCAATCCGATGATAGTTGTGAGGTGGTACCTCAGAGTTCTTTTAATTTATAATTCTCTAATCAATAGTGAGTTAGAGCATTTTTTAAATGTAGTTATTGATAGCTTTGATTTTTTTCTTCTGAAAAGTGCCTACTCATGTCCTTTGACCATTTATCAATTGGGGAATAACTCTTAATTTTTACTAATTTTACTCAGTTCCCTACATATTTGAGAGCGAGATGAAGCCTTTATCAGAGAAACTTGTTGCAAAAAAATTTTTCCCCTTTCCTTTTTTTTCTTCTCATTTTGGCTACACTGATTTTCTTTGCATAAAAGTTTTTTTTTTAAATTTTATGTAATCAAAGTTATCTATTTTACTTGCTGTAATCACTTCTCTCTCTTGTTTGGTCATAAATGCTTCCCTTAGTCATAGGTCTGACAGCTACATTTTTTCATGTTCCCCTAGTTTACTTATGATATCACTTTTTATGTTTAAATCATTTATCCATTTTGACTCTATCTTTGTATATGACATGTTTTCCTGATCTGTGCCTAGTTTCTGCCAAATAGCTTCCCAGTTTTCCTAATAATTTTTGTCACATATTGAGTTCTTACCCCAAAAGCTTGAATCTTTGGGTTTATCAAATCCTAGATTACTATGCTTATTTACTACTGTGAATTATGTACCTAATCTATTCCTTGATGGATCTTTAAAGGAAGTTACCTATCCTTGGTCCCCTTCTGGTTTTCCATCAGGTGAGTGTGCTCTTACCCTTTGAGTCTCCTCCATTCTTACAGAATATTGACTACACCCATGATGCATCTGGATCAATAGGATCCAACTAGATGAATTTGAACCTGACCCACTGGCTACCTTTTCCCATTTGCATTTCCTTTCCTGAGCATAGGTGACCAAAGAGCAATACTGAGATGGACACATGCCATCTTGGAGGCGACCTTGTGAGTTCATAAGGTTGGAAATCCTTGTTCCCTTGTTCAGAACTGATTGGTGGGATAGGGAGTTTCTGCTTTCAGAGAAAATGATGACCTGTCCACTACACCAGAATTTAATTATAGTTAATACTGCTACTTCTTCTTGTTGTTGTTGCCTATGCCAGCTTATGAAAGCCCTTTTGTTAAATATTTATTTCGTGTGGAGAAAGTATACCTGTTTTACATTGTATATTGAATAGCTTTCCAAATTTCAACTGTAAGGCGGGGTTAAGATGGCGGCAGAATAAAAAGTAACTTCTGGACCTCTCCTAACCCATGCATATAGGACTCCTCATGAAGACATAAAAACAAATCCAGAGGAAAGAAGGGACCCCGCAACAGGGTGCAGCATCGAAGGTACGTGGAATCGGGGCATTTCCATGCTATAAAGGGGCGAAACAGCTCTCACGAAAACACGAGTGGAGCAACCCCCTCCCCCACACCCCCACACCACCTACATCTCCAAAGCCAGTGCATGAGTCAGAGCAAATTTGGGGCATCCATTAAGTCATTGGCAGCTCACCAGGGCTTGTTCCTCAGAGCAGCAAGACTTAAGACCCCCCAAGAGGCTAAAGAACTCACGGACTCTGAACACAGACCCTGAGCCCAGGTGCTGACACAGGCACGGGCTAAGGCGTGGACTAAGGCTAAGGCACGGACTAAGGTGTGGACGAAGGGGCTGATTCTGAGTGCAGGAGTGGACCTTGAGTGGGGACCCAGTGCAGAGAGGTGCTTGACTGTGGAAGCAGCTCCCTGAGACTGTTAAAGGAGCTTCAGGCAGAAGAACGAGCAAGGAGACCACCAGGAGGCTTGTCCCAGAACAACTAGACCTGAGATCTCAGGAGTCTAAAGAGCACAGACAGATCCTGGGCGCGAGCATAAAGCTGAGAGGGAAATCAGCTTACAAAGGCAAGCCAGAATCATCAGGAAAACCAGAAGAGAAAGATGAAGAAGAAAAAACCTTTAACACTTGACAACTTTTACACAGAAAAAATCCAGACAACAGAGGAAACAGTAGAGGAGAACAAACAATCCAAACCTTTCCAAAACAATGAAAATGGGTCACGAGGTCTTGAAGAGTTCAGATCTGAAATCATGAGAAAGATGGAAGAGATCTGGCAAGAAAATAACAGTTTAAAAGGCAGAATTTCACAATTGGAAAGTGAGGCAAGTAAATCAAAGGCCAGAAATGACCAGATTGAAAAGGAAAACCAAAAGATTGTAGCCGAAAACCAGTCTCTAAAGGCTAGTATTGGGCAATTAGAAAAAGATGCCCCCAAATCAAAAGAATTAATAAGCAAATTTGAGACCAAAATCAAACAGCTGGAAAACAGGTCAGACCAAACTGAAAAGGAAAATCAAAAGCTTATAGCAAATTTCAACTGTAAATAATTTTTCCTTGGATACCTGGAGTTGATGGTGTGAAGAACCAAAGTGTTACAAAAAAAATGATCTGATCCCTCTTTCTGGTTCTCAAATGCTTTATTTTAGAGTTGAGGAGGATAGCGTGCCAAACCTGAAGCAAGAAGAGCTCAAGCCTAAACTCAGACACTTATTAGCTGTTTGATCCCCAGCAAGTCACTAAACCTGTGTTTGCCTCAGTTTCCAAATCTATAAAATAGGGATTTTAATGGCACCTACCTTCAGGGATGTTGTGAAGATAAAATGAGAAAACACATGTAAAATGCTATGCAATACTAGCTATCATTATTATTATAATTGTTAGATCAACAGTGATGCAGACTAAAACCCATCCATATCTGTCCATCCTGTGAGCTTCTTATTGATGACCTCCTATAAATTCAAGAGATGGGGGGGGGGGAGTGATAAATCCATTAACATGCTAGATCCCTTCCTTGATTTCTCCTGATATCAATAGTTTAATAGGAAGGAAGGAAACAAGCATCTATTAATTGCCTGCTATGCTAAGCACTTTACAAATATTATCTCATTTGATTTTCACAGCAGCCCTTTGGGGAGGGGCTATTATTATCCCTGTTTTATAGATGAGCAAACTGAGGCAGGTAGGGGTAAAATGCCTTGCCCAGGGTCACATAGCTATTACATATCTGGGGAAGGATTTGAACTCAGGTCTTCCTGATTCTAAGCCTAGTAGTCAGCCAACATGCATTGAATAAATGTCTACTATGTATGAAGCATTGGGGTACTAAGAAAAACAAAAGGAGTCTAACAGGAGAGAGAGTACAAAACCAGCTACATCTAAACAAGATAGATGCAGGACAGATTGGAGGTAATCAAGTGGGAACAGAGAAGACTCAGTTCACATCCTGCCCTCTACAAGAAGACTCTCCCAGTGGCTCCCCTCATGCTAGTTATTTCTTTATGAAATCCATTTCCATTTCCACTGTGGATCTTGTAATGGATAAAAAGGGGGTACATTAAAGCTTGGGGGTGATCTCCTTCCCTTGCTGAGTGATGGAGGGGTAAAAGGGTGATTGAGGTAATAGGAGAGGAATGAAAGGGATGACTAAGTTTAGGGAGGAATGGACAAGGTAGTATTTGGATGGTAAAGGTACAGGTGAGGTATTCAGGAGAGGTAGCTAACACAGACTAGACACCCAGGCAAGAGACAGAGGACACTGGCGGGAAATAGGCTGAACCCTTCCAGGCAGGAAAGGTACTTTTACAGGCACAAGGAATATGGCCAGTCAGAAGTGGTTTGAATCTGACTTGAGGGTTTTCTTGTCAGTTTCTCAAGTCCTCAAAGGAGGAACCACAAGGCTCCTCCCTGTCAGTGAAACTGAAGGGATTCAGGAGGAAGTGTCAGGCAACTACTTCCTCCCAAGATGGATGCCTCTGGTTTCCCTCAAGAAATAAAAGAGAATTATTTCTTCCCCTTCACCCTTGCCTAATTCTTGAACACAAAGATTCTCCAGAGAGTTTGATTAGGTAACCAAGGGTTTATTAATGTTTTAGGGTTGGTCTGGAAGGAGAGAGGGGTTTGGGGTTCCTGATAGCCATAGGGAGAAACTCAATATGGGGGAGGGTCTCAGGAATGGGTTAGACTGAGAGAGAACCTGCTCTCTCAGCCTGGGAAGATTTGGCTGCTTTTAAGGTAGAGGGTATACTAAAGGGATAGTTTGAATTCAAGGATGTCCTGTTTGCCTACTGGGGAAAACTAAACTCACAAAGTCTTTTCATTAAAAACCCAAAAGCCACCCTGCTTCCCAGAGCCCCGGGAAAATAGCAGGGAAAACAGGGAAATAATATAGAGAAGGTCAGGGAGAGGTCCAGAGAAATTAGCTAGGTACAAATTGTCCAAAAACAAGGCACAGGCCAAAGCAAAACAAGAGCCAAAATAGAGCTCTGGTTGATCCTTCCATTCTGTTCAAGCTTCAGGGACCAACTGAACTTTCTCTCAAAATTCTAAGGCTTAACTGCCAGAAGTTTTCAGTTAGCCCCCTGCAAGAGCAAAACTCTCTCTTGCATCTTTTGCATTACAATCTCTTGGCTTTCCATAGGCATTTGCATGCTGTGTCCCCTTAAGAGTGTGAGCTCCTTGAAATCAAGGATCCTGATTTTGCCTCTCTCTGCATTCTGAGGGCTTCACAAAGCACCTGGCATAAAGTAAGCACTTAAATCCAGTTAACTGGTTGTGTCTTTATCTAGTTAGTCACTGTTCAACTCCCAGGCATTCTCGCTTCTGCCTCTAGTGTCCTTTCTGTGTTACTACTTCACTTCTCACTAGAAGTTCAGATTCCTCAAAGGAAGAAACCTCAGGATTTGAAGGTGAGTCCAGAGTCCTGGGACTACTGTTCATAAGCCCCCACCAATGCATGTACCTTTAATAGTCATACAACAGACCTACATAGCTCAAAGCAAAGTAATTTACTAAAATGGTATAGTAAAAACAATGGCTACAAAACAATCTCCCTCAACCTGGGGCACATTGATCACCAAAGACAACGAGAATCAGTCAAAAGAGCAAGGACAGACTTAAAGTATTCTGTTAGTGAAGGAGCACTTTTTGTTGTTCAGTCATTTCAGTTGTTATCCAGTCCTTCGTGAACCTATTTTGTTGTGTGTGGTTTTTTTTTTTTTTTTTTTTGCCAAAGATCCTGGAGTGTTTTGCTATTTCCTACTCCATTTTGTCTAACAGATGAGGACCTGAGGCTAACAGGGTGAAGTGACTTGCCCAGGATCACACAGATAATCAGTATCTAAGGCCAGATTTGAACTTGGTAAGGAGTCTTTCTGACCTCAAGCCCTGCACTCTATGCACTTCAGCACCCAAAGATAAGGAGCATATCCTGCTAAGGTAACTCATACTTCTACTAGGACAGGACCCAATGGCCTTTCTGGTCTTGTAGGGCTCTTACTTTCCTCCTCACTCAGGGAAGTTGCTCATCTAGACTCCTAGAGTCTTGGACTCACCACTGTCAGGACTAACTATTTCCATAGTCTGTTTGTCTGCTCTTTTCTTTGCTGCCAAAAGCCAAACTCTTTGAAGGTGTTTCTTGCTCTCAACTTTTTGTTTCGCTGTTGGTCAGTCAATAAACATTTATTAAGTACCTACTATGTGCCAGAACTGTGCCAAGTGCAGGGACTATAGAGAAAGGCAAAAGATGGTTCCTGATCTTTCCTCCCTTTTTTTTAAAAAGCTATCAAGGACATGACCCATGCTTTCTAGTCAATAGATTATTCTCTAATTCCATCATATAGATCTTTTTGACACTTTCTAAAAGAGTGACAGGGAGCAGACATATCTATGCACTTCTCATTAGCCTGCTTACTGAGATTTCATCAGCTAGATTGGGTAGGGGGAATCCTCCCCTTCCCTCACATTCTCATACTATTCTACTGAAATTATTCTGTCAGCAGTCACCAATGACTTCCTAATAGTTAGGTTCAGTGCCCTTTTTTTTTTCAGTTCAGAAAGGAGAATCTTAACTTTTTTAAAAAAACCTTTACTTTCTATCTTGGATTCAATACTGTCTAACATTTCCAAGGCAGAAGAGCAGTAAGGGCCAGGCAATTGGGGTTAAGTGATTTTCCCAGAGTCATAAAAATAGGAAGTAACTAAGACCATATTTGAACCCCAGTCCTCCCTACTCCAGGTCTGTCTTCCTATCATCTGTGCTGCCTAGTGGCTCCTCCTTCCCTTCTTATTCCTGCCTCTACATACTATAGACCATGAAGGTGTGTGTTCTAAGGTATATTCACCAAGGAAAAGAAATAGTCACATAAGAAATATTTTAAATTAGGGCTGTATTAATCAAAACTGCATATGGAGACTAGTGTAATTGTCTAGCCCTTACTATTATTCTGCCTTGGAACCAATACTCTACAGTAATTCTAGGACAGAAGGTAAGGGTTTAAAAAAATGCATATGAAAGAAACTACCCAGCACAGCCCAAATGGTAGAGGGTCCTCCAAGGCTGTCAGGGCTTCATTGAGCCCTCGCATATTTGTGAAAAAATCCAGAGGTCTTAGTGGGCTGTCAACTCTATAAGGGTCAGCAGCATGATGTGACAGCCTCAAAATACTTGGCTTTGGTCAGATCCTATCTAGATTCTTGTGTACATCTCTGAGTGTCAGAGGTTAATGATAACATTGCTAGGAAGGCAAAGATGGTGAATCAGGGCCTTGAGTCCCTCATATATGAAGGATCAGTCAAAGGAACTGAGGTTGTTTAATCTGGATAAGAAGAGACTCAGGGGACACATGAGAGCTGCCTTCAAGTATTTGAAGGGCTGGCATCTGGAAGAAGGATTGAATTTGTTTTGTTTGTCTCCAGAGAGCAGAGTTTTAGGAGTCGTGAGTAGAAGTTGCCAAGAGGAATATTTAGGTCTGATTTCAGGAAAAACTTCCATTAGAGTTGCCCCAAAGTGGAAGTGGCTGCTTTGGGAGATGGTAGTGGGTCCCCTCTCTCTTTGAGGGTCTTTGAGCAGAGATCAGGGGATCACTTTAACCAACATATCTTTTTCCAGTATGGATTGGACTACCCAAGCCTTGGGTTCCGTTTTCCTTTGTGGCCCACAAAATAGAAAGAAAATTCTCAGAACGATACCCATCAATTTGATGGTACTTACCAGAGTATTCTGAACTAAACTCAATCCTTTATTCATATTCCTTAAAAAAAAAAAAAATCCCTTACTTATTGTCCTAGTAACAACTCTGACAGAAGGGCAAGGGCTAGACAAACAAGGCTAAGTGACTTGTTCAGGATCACACAATCAAGAAGTGTCTGAAGCCAAATTTGAACCCAGGTCCTCCTGACTCCATGCCTGGATCTCTATCTACTAAGCCACCTACCTGCTCCTCTCATTCATATTTCCCTCCTATCTTCCACCCAACTGCAAGCCCCGGTTCTCATCATCTTATAATCAGAGTATTACTCCAGCCTCCTCATTGGTCTCCCTGCCTCCATTCTTTCCCCAGTCAGTGTGGAATAGAGAAAAATGCTAGACTTAAAGTCAGAGAACTAGAGTTTGAATCTCACCACTGCAACTTATTTCCTGTCAGGCTTTTTGCAGGGCTTCTTCAGTTTCTACATTTATAAAATAAGAGGGTTGAATTAGATGTTCTCTTAAGTTCCCTCTGATCTCTCAATTTATGATTTGTCTACACCAGTGGTTCCCAAAATTTTTTGGCCTACTGCCCCCTTTCCAGAAAAAATATTACTTAGCCTCCTGGAAAATAATTTTTAAAAAATTTTAATAGCAATTAATAGGAAAGATAAATGCACCTGTGGCCATCACTGCTTTCCTGGATCGCTGCAGCATACACCAGGGGGTGATAGCACCCACTTTGGGAATCACTGGTCTACACACAGCTACAAATCTAAGCTTCCCAAAACACTGATTTGGGCCTCTGCTGCTGGGAAGCAAAAGTATGGGATCCACTTAGAGGGTTTCCAAAGTCCCTTCTGTCTTACATTTTGTTATGTGATGGGAGGGCTCTCTTCTCTTCTCTCTTCCCCTCCTTGGAGCCTACCTAGAACAAGGCCAGAAACATTATTGTTGTTGTTGTTGTTGCTGTTGATGATTACGACCATCCCTAGGATTTCATTGGTATAAGGAACAGTGTGAGGTCAGATTTGAACCCAGGACCTCCCATCTCTGGATCTGGCTCTCCATCCACTGAGCAACCCAGCCTGCCCCTGAAGAAATATTTTTGAGAAAGAAAGGCAGGCAGGATGGGGAGAGATCTCAGACACGGGGGCCAAGCACAGACTACACTGTTCCATATTTCCAAGCTCCTTAGCTCTTGAAGCATCTAGAATTAGAGTCAGGAAGATGAATTCAAATCCTCCAAACACTTCCAACTTTTTTCAGACGTTTATTGGCCCTCAGGCAAGCCATTTAATCTCTCAGTCTCAGATTCCTCTTCTGTAAAATGAGAATAATAACAGTACCTCCTCTCACAGGGCAGTTGTGAGGATTAAATAAGACCCTATTTGTGAAATGTTTTGCAAAGCATAAAATGTGACACAATGGCTAGTTATTATTTTGCCTGTCTTTCCCCCAGCCCTGTGCCTCTGATTTCCCTCTTCTAGGTCGGGACCAGCCGCCACCCCTCCTCCCTGCCCCTGTCCAGGCCAACACAGAAGGCCTTTCAGACAGGGCTCGACCATGACATACTCCCTTGGGAGGGGCCGTGTTATTCTAAACTTTCACTCCTGGCAGGAGGCAGGACAAAAAGGAGGGAGAACCCTGGATGGGAGTGGGAGCTCGAGTGACCGATTTCGCGCATATCTGTGCAGATGGGATTGTGGACAGAGCTGAGATGGCACCAGTGTTCATTTATTGTGTGGATGGCAACGTCGCAAAAGGTGAAGAGCTAGAAGGGCCCTTGTGCACACATCTGTGGTTTGAATGTGAGCGTGGACATATGTGTTTGTGATCTGTATGTATGCAAGGACTTGGTGCCCTGGCCCAGTTTGGGAATCTGCATGTATTTGTCTGTGGGGAGGAGGAGGAGGCGTCTGTGTATGAATTGAGTTGCCTATGTGTGTCTGGCCTTACTGTGTTTCTAGGTTCAGACAAGGCCTCCTTTGTCCTCCTCATGCCTTACACCCTTCTTCATATACATGGCCCCTGCTGGATTATTTTTATAAGCTTTTTTTCAGCCTCCTCCCCTGCCCCCTACCCTCTCTGCGGTGGCTCAGCTGTTTGAAGGGTAGGGGCTGCAGACACAGAAGCCAGGACCCCTTTCTTGGCTCGGTCTACTTCTAGGTCCAAGTTCCTCTAGTGGAAGTTTCTGGAAAGGAATGGTTTGGTGGAGGGAGCTGAGGAAAATAGAATGACCAGAAATTAAGATTAAGCCATTGAAGCCTACTCCCACTCTTCCCATACACCCTTTTCTGACCATTTCTCTTTCTTCCTATCTCTCCTTCCTCATCTCTGTTTGTCTATCTCTCTGTCTCTGCCTCTCCTCCATTCCCCCACCTCATTCCTTTTCCCTTCACTCTCTTCCTATCACTCCCTCCTCATCTCTGTCTGTTTTTCTGTCTTTCTCTCTCACCTCTCCCATCTCATTCCTTTCCCCTTTTCTCTCCATTTCTCCCTCTTCATCATTGTCTATTTCTGTCTCCCTCCACTCTCCAACCTCATTCCTTCTCCCTTCTCTCTCTTCCCATCTCTCCCTCCCTGTCTCTGTCTCTCTCCATGCTCCCATCTCATTCCTTCACCCCCTCTCTTTTCCTATCTCACCCTTCTTGTTTCTGTCTTTCTGTCTCTGTTTCTTTGTCTCTCCCTCCCCCTATCTCATTACTTCTCCTCTCTCTCTCTTCCCATCTCTCACTCCTTGTCTCTGTCTCTCCCTCATCTCATTCCTTCTCCCTTCTCTCTCTTTCCATTTCTCCCTCCTCATCACTGTCTCTCTATCTCTGTCTCCTTCCACTCCCCCATCTCATTCCTTCTCCCCTTTCTCTCTTCTCAACTCTTCCTCCTTGTCTCTGTCTCTCTGTTCTCTCTGTCTCTGTCTTTATTTCACCCCCAACCCCCACTCTCTGACCTCATTCATTCTTCCTTCTGTCTCTGGGAGATTTCAGAAGACACTAAGGGAGGGGAAGAGTCCTGAAAGCCCCCAAAACATCAAGGATTTTAACCACATTTTGGCCCCAGCCGGAAGCTGCAGCTTAGAGCCTTCCTAGGGACCGAGGGTGTGTGCAAGCAAGCATGGGGCGGGGGTGAGATACCTTGGCCCTCTCTTCTCCCTGCCCACCCTGATGCCTCTCCCCTCTCCAATCAAAGGTCAAGCTCAAGGGAGAGAGAGCTCAGTGACTAGTCTGTCCAACACCCCCCTCTGCTGGTCATTTGCAGTCCTGCACCAAAGAGCCCCCAGAAGGCTGATTGGGAGAGCTGATTGTTTCTGAAGGAGAGAGGGACCTTCTAGAAGGTAGGAGTGGGCCAATCTTTTTTTTCCCCCCTCTTCTTCATCTGTCTGGAAGCTGGGCCCACAAAGAGTGCTACTCTGAGCCCCTTTGAGTACGTGGAGAACATTCCTTCCAGGACCCCCAGGGTGAACAAGCCGCACTGGCAGCCGGAGAAGCAGAAACCAGAGCCACTGGCTTGATCCCCAGAACTCCAAAGATAGCAGGCAGCCAGGAAGGAGGCTCCATAATTGACAGGACTGACTAAGAGTGAGTGGACAGAGAGCTGGACTTGGAGCCAGAGAAACAGGTCTGTTCCTCGTGTCTCCACTTACTGTCTAGGTCATCCTGTCCATTTCATCTCTGACCCGCAGTTTCTCGATCTAGAAAGCGGGAATACTAATGATCTGAGAGGCAGCCTGGCATCATGGATAGAGAGTCGGGCTCAGAATCCTGCCCGATACCTACTGGCTTTGAGACGCTAGGCAAGTGACATAACTTCTTAGTCAAAAACTTGAATTTGCAGAAGACAGATGCTGATCTACACTGGTAGGATTTCCTACATTAGGGCTTCCCCAAATCAATGAAATTAAGGTGTGGCATAAATAATATTACTACTTTGCCCTCTCTCCCACAAGGGGTTGTGGCAAAGATCCAAGGATGTTGGGAATGAGAGGTGTTTTATTACCAGTTAGCACTAAATAAATATGAGTGATTGAGCTGTTTGAGGCCCAGGAGTGAGGGAGTGTGGAAGGCTGTGGAAACCTCCTTTCTTTAGGATCTCCTGGCACAAGAAGGGACCCAATTGGTCCTGGTGGGAAGGCAGCTTTTCTTGTTTTGAAGCAGAAGAGGATGGATGAGGTGACCTTGAGAGAGATAATCCGGAAAGAGAATTGAAATCAGGAATCTAAATTTCGTAGGGTTCTGAGAACAAAAGGAAATATATCTCCTTTTCTCTGAGCTTTCTGTTTTCCACTTGCCATCCCTAAATGAATCTCAGGGGCATGGATTCTACTGGATTTCCAAATGCCACAAAGACCATCTTCTATTTTCTGAGGACATCTTAAGGAAGGAAGGAAGGGTTGAAACTTTGCCTGGAAGAAAGGCAGCTCTACTGCTAGAGATAGATTCTAGAGAGGCTCAGAAATTAAGGAGGGGGTGAGGGGGTGGGGAAGCTGCTGGGTGGCTCAGTGGAGAGAACCAGGCCTAGAGACAGGAGGTCCTAGATTCAAATGTGACCTCAGATACTTAGCTGTGTGACTCTGGACAAGTCACTTAATCCCCATTGCCTAGCCCCCTTACTGCTCTTCTGTCTTGGAACCAATACACAGTATTGATTCTAAAGTGGAAGGTAAAAGTCTTGTTGTTTTTTTAAGAAGTAATTGAGGGACCTAGATTCTAATCTTGCCTCTGACTCTGTCTGGATGACCATAGGCAAGTCACTTAATTTCCTTAAATGTGTTTTATCTGATAGATTGTACATGTGTTATCATATAATACATAATTCCATGTTCATTAAGTTTTCATTTTGAAAGAAGACATATTGCTTCCACTAGAGAAACATTTGTAGAGAAAATAATACGAAGAATGATATGCTTTAAAAATAAAAATTTTTTTAAACCCTTGTACTTCAGTGTATTGTCTCATAGGTGGAAGATTGGTAAGGGTGGGCAATGGGGGTCAAGTGACTTGCCCAGGGTCACACAGCTGGGAAATGGCTGAGGCCGGGTAAAAATAAAATTTTTAAAAATGTGTTTCATCCTTCATAAAATGAAGAGGTTGGACAAGGTGACCTCTGAGGCCCCTTCTTGTTATAAATCTATGATCCTTGGGAGTAGCTAGGGGACTTAGTGGATTGAGAGCCAGGCCCAGAGATGGGAGGTCCTGGGTTCATATCTGGCCTCAGATACTCTCCTAGATTGTGACCTTTGGTAAGTCACTCAGCCCCCATTGCCTAGTCCTTATTGCTCTTCTGCCTTAGAAACAACATATAACATTGATGCTAAGACAGAAGGTAAGAGTTTTTTTTTTTTTCAAAAATAGTAATAAATTTATGATTGGGATAATTCTTCTAATAGTGAAGTTGAATGGAGGTAGACAGAGGTGGTGAGCAGAACAGTGATTTCATCCCTGGGCAGCTCTTTAGCACAAAGCGGACCACTATGGGCTGGAGCAAGGGCTGTTTTGGACCAGAGGCAGGGAGAGGGATTGATTTGTCCCCAAAACAGCATCCTGGATTCTCAGCTGCTTTCTGGAGGTGTGGGGAGGAAAGAAGGGGGAAGGGGCACCATTGTAGGTAATTCACTTTATTGCATTATATATAATGCTGTTGTCCATACAGATTACATGCAGCTAGTTCTACTGTACAGGGTCCGCCTGTCTGCCGCCACAGAGCAGAAGGAGGGTAGGCGGAGAACGAATACACAGCAATGCTATTCCTTTATACAGCGCAGGATGGGACAGGGCTTGGGCCGAGGGGAGGGCATGGAATCCCCTGTCTGTCCCACCTGACCCCCTTCACCCTGTAGCCCCCATTAGAGGAGAGAGAGGGGGGACCCCAGCTCTGAGCATGTGTCCAGCAGGATGAAGAAAAAGAGTGGAGGAGACATAGAACGCCACATAGAGAAACTAAGAAGGATCAACAGAGACATACACGTACATACACAGAGGTGACAATGGGGGGGGGGATTGAGGTGGGGGGACACACAAATAACAGAGACTGAAAAAGGCAGGGAGAAAGGGAGTGGGAGGGTTGGAAAGAGACAAGACAGAGAAATCAGGCCAGAAAGAGAGAACGGGGCCATAGAAGAGAGGTGACACATTAAGGAGTTGGAATCCTCAAGGTCCACTCCTCTGTAGTCTGTACTTCAGATTGGCTCTGGGGAGGAGGCTGGGCCCCAGGACTTCACTTCCCTCCAGTGAAGGCTGATCATCCCTCTCCCCAGACCCATCTTCCCTCAACTCTACCCCTGAAGGACCCTGGTCTAGGAGAGTGTTGGGGTATCTGGAAGACTGATGGTGGTTGTGGGTGAGGAAAAGGAAGTTTGAGAGTTGAGACTTGGGGTCCCTACGATTGAATCTCAGAGGAGGGCATCTAGCAGGAGGCTTCTTTCCATCTATCGGGCCCCCATCTTGGGGGTGAGGTTAGAGAGAGAGGTGGATGGGGAAAACTCATGATTTTGTAAGGAATGAGTAGAGTTGGGGAGTCTGAGTGGTGGGGGGAGAAGAACTGGTCAGGGGAGGACTTTGGTTTAAGCATTTTAGGGGTCCCTCCTGCCGCACTGTCCCTTCTCTTTGTTGGAAGACCAGCAGCACTCACCAGGACAGCCAGTGTCCCTTCTACATTGGTTTCTTGGACTCCACATCCCATTCTGGCTACCAGCTCTACCAGCTAGTACAGTCACTTTGCATGAAGCAAACCCACATGCTCACACTCATACACACGTTCAGGTCTGTAAGCATGAGCCCATATACAAGTCCTTACAGTGGCATGCATACACACACACACACACACACACACACACACACACACACACATCCCGCTCTCAGGATGTAGGCTTGCTGGCCCAACGTTTCAGACTCGAGTCTTCAGAACCACTTTCCCTTGTAAGAGATCTGGTTTCCATCTAGGAAGGAGGGCATTTTGATCTAAGAGCCAGGCTGACTCGAAGGGTTAGTCCAACAAGTAAACAGACCCTGGAAATCGCTTACCTCCCCGCAACCCCATTCCCCCTCCTACTCCCAGACACATCAGCCTGGGAAAAGCCACAAAAAACTTGGATTCCAAACCTGTGTGAGAACATTGGGTAGCAGGGTGAAGGGGTGGGCTATTGGGAAAGGAACTTTCAAAGGACAGAAAAGTAAGGGATTAGGAGAGATATGGTGAAGGACCAGGAGGGGTCTGGAGCTGGGATGAAAGGCATAAGACACCATACCTCATCTGTCTGGAAGGTCCAGTACCTGGTATCTGTGAGTGTGTTGTGCGTGTGTGTCCTCAGCTCCGCTACCTTCTAGGGGGTGGGGGGAAGGGGGGAAGGTCACAGGAGTATACTAGGGAGCTGAGGGAGCAGCAGATACTAGCCAGACCCAGAGAGGGAGAGCTGGGGGCTAGAGGGGCATGGTAGTCTGAGCAGAACCGAAGGGTGTCAGAAATACTGTTGATTCCTCAACACTGGCTTCTCCCCACTAACGGGCCACTTTATGGGGAAGCTCTCCCCAGATCTTGCTTGGTAAGAAGGGAAAGAAGAAAGAAACTAAAGTGGGAAACTGATCCAGCAGTCCAGTTCAGGACAGAGGCTGCCTTCCCAACCAATACATGCCTTTGTTCCATTGGGAATGATGCAGTGAATCAGAATGCAAAGGTACCTAGACACACATATTGGTTTTAGGAACCTTTGGGTGCCCATCGCCATTCCTGCTCATTCATACACGGCCGAGTATGGTCAAATGGACTCATGTACATACACCCAAACACACCCACACTCATCCGCTCCTATAGAAATGCCCTCTCCCACGCTTTGCTTTCCATGATCAGGCCCTTCTGACTGGCCCCTGCCCGCCCCACGCCACCCCCGCTAGGTGATACACACTGAGGGCCTAGGAGCAGAGGGCATTTAATATTTCTGCACAAGTCAAAGGGCAAAGGACAGACTTGGAGGAGGATCATGGCTAACAAGCACCAGGGACCTTTGGCCACCTTGTGAAGATCACAGTCTGCATGTGGCACCTGTGCGCTTTGTGGACAATAGTCCATCGAGTCCCCTTCCAACCCCTTCCTGGTCCTGTCCCTTTCAGAGGGACTAGTTTAGGGGTAGGATGGGGGTCAGGCATAGCAGCCTGGAATCTTGCCCTTCACCTCGAATTGGAGTCCCCCATAGTGGGGTGGGGAGGAAGGTTACTTCAGCTCTCTCCCCAGAGACCTCACCGATTCCAGCCCTCTGTTTGTGTCTCCAGCCCTGGTGGTGGGAGGGTGATGATGGGCACACCAGAGGCTGGCCTACGGCGGGCACCGGAGGGTGATCAGGAGGAATGGCTGAGGATGGTGGGGTAGGAAACTGTCCCCTCCCCCCAGAAGCCCTTGGAGGCTGCACTGCCCAGGGAGAGGGCAAAGGGAGCTCATCCCATCCAGGCCTTTCCTTCCTCAGATCCCAAGCCCCCCTGGGAGGGGAAGAGGAAGGACAAGTGAGGGAAAGAGATGAGGAGGGGGCATAGGAGAGCAGGAGGTGGGCAGGGAAGCCCCTTCTGTGGACAGCTGAAGACCAGGGTGTGGAAGAAAGCCATGGCCACCAACAGACACTGTCAACTTTGGTTTAAAACAATAACTTAAGTGGAGAAGACTCCCGTTCCTCCAGCTTCTAGCCTGGCAGGGAGGGAGCCCTGGGGTGAGGGCAGAAGGTCAGATCAGGAATGGAGGGCAGGGGGTGATAAAGGAAAAAAAGCAAACAAAAAGTTTTGGTTTCTGCTTCTGGCATAAGAAAGGTCTTTGGTCATCCATTTAACTGGGGGGGGGGATGGAGAGGGGCATGGGGAAGGAGGGGGATGAGAGGGGAAACTTTGGAGGAGGTAACTCTTTCCTCTGGCCTCGCTGGTGTGCCCCCCACATCCCGCCTCCCGGACACAAGCCTCTTCACGAAGGTGGCACAGGAGGCTGGGGGCACACTCCCTCCCTCACTACTGCAGCAGCGGGCTCCGTGGGGTCACCTAGTGGAGGCCGAAGGATCGTCCCCTCCACAAGTGAGGACCAACCCTTCTGGTTCCGTGGGTGGGTACCAAAGTCTTAGGGACATTTTCCCTCTTTTCCTTTCTCCCCAAGGGCAAGTAATCTCTCCTCCCCAAGCCCTTCCTTTGCCCCTCGTGCTTCTCCTTCCAGATCCTCAGGACTGCCCACTCTGCACAAGAAGGCAGACTACGTGGGGGGCTTCTGGGCCTCAGCAGTTACAGCAGTAACCCAGGGGAAAGCAGCCTGCCTCCCCTGGGGATGTCCATCAATGATCCCCTTGGCAAAGCTGTTCTCCGTCCCAGAGCCCCAGCTGGTCTCGCCCACGTACAACTCTGAGGCTGCTGGGCACGCGGGGAGGTAGGGAGGTAGAGTCTAAGCCGCTCTAGGCTCCCCTTTTCCCATGAGCTGGTGGCCGGTGTTGATCATTCACAGTGCAGAAGAAGGGAGCCTTGTAGAATACAGGGGAGTGGAAAGCAGACCAGACTTGGAAACAGAAGACCTGGGTTCAAATCCTGACCCTGCTGCTTACTGTCAATGTGGCTTTAAGCAAGTCACTTCCCTTCTTTTGGGCCTCAGTTTCCTCCTCTGCCAAATGAGGCAGTTGAACTAAGTCATCTCTCTGGCCCCTTCCAGCTCTAGATCCTTGGACAAGGTGGCCTTGTCCTGGGCTTCTTGGAGAAGAGGGTGCAAGGGCAAGGTTGGGGTAGGGGAACGAGGGGACAGATGCTGCCTTGGTGAGAATGGGGGTTGGTTAGCCCCGCCTGCGGGTCTCAATGTTGAGGGGAAGGGGGGGCAGAAAACAAAGATGGCGGGAGCGTCCTGCTGGTGGAGGTCACGGTAAGAGGGCGGGGCTAGAGGGCAGAAGTGGGGGAGGTGCGCGGACACAGACTGAAGTCAGGGATTGGGGGTCCGCACTCTCCTGGCTCTTCCACCTGTGCTAGACCACAGGCCACTGGTCTTGGGGTGAGAAGCAATGGTCAATGGAGGGGGGAGGAGGCCATCTCTGCCGGGGAGAGTCTGTCAGTCACAGGTGGGGTGGCACGGATGGCCTGGAAGCCCCTACCCCAATCTGTTGTCCTGGAAGTGCCTTGAGGTGGGGGTACGCGGGGGCTGTAGAGTGGAGGGAAAGGTGAGGGCTTGAGGAGGGGTCTCCTGAGGGGAGAAGGGGGGCGTCTTCACCCCCTTCCCCCCTGCCTGCCCCTCCCCCAGAGGCCCTTACGACAGTTCCTCCCCAGGCAGATCCTCTTCCGGGTCCCTGTCTTCTGGAGGAGCCCCAGTGCTAGGGTTGGGGGGGCCCAGGGGTGGCCCGGGCCGGCTGTCCTCCTCAGCTTCAGCCGGCTCTTCCTTCACCTGCACCTGGTGACTGAAGCGGGGAGAGAGGATGGATGGGTGGCTGGGCAGGATGGCCGCTCCCCCACTCCCCCCATCCCCGGCTCCCCCGGGACCCAGACCCTCAGGGGGGGGGGGGACGGCTGCACATACATGTCAGCTGTGTACATGTGCGTAAAGCCTGTGCGTGCCTGCGTGTGTGCGTGTGGGAAGGGACGGGTCTTCACTGTTCTGGGGAGAACGTCACCCGGCCTGGCACTGACGAGGAAAGGGAGGCTTTCCCGAAACGGGAGAGTCACCCTTGGCTCTGCCTGCTCTGGGGGGAGAGGCGGGGGCGGGCATGCCGTCCGTCCTTCACGGCAGCAGAGGCTGGTTTCGCCTGGCCTGGTGGAGGCAGCTAAATCACTGCTAAGTCAGCCGTGGCGAGGCGACCCGCCTCAGTCAAGAAAATCTGAGTTTAAATCCTGCCTCAAGGCAGTGCCTTGGCTGTGTGATCTTCGGTGTCACAGCAGCCTTCAAACGCCATAAACGCCAGCTCCTGGCATCAGGATCCCTAGCGGGTAGGTGGCACGGGCCCTGCAGGGGGGCTCACCTGTACTGGGGTGGGGAGAGGCGTGGGGGGCTGATGCTGCCGTTGCTGGTGAGGGGCTCTACGGTACTGCTCACGTCCTCGTGGCCCAGGTGCAGGAGGCTGCTGGTGGAGCCGGGGTTGAGCATGCCTGGGCTGTTGAGGAGAGGGAAGCTGCTCTCGGCCAGGGCAGCCTAGAGAGGGGTTCGAGAGAAACGGGGCAAACACTTAAAAGGAATGCCTTATGCAGAGGCCAGAGCAGACGCTTCTCATCCCACCCCCAATATCATACCAGCTGGGGACCCTCCTGAGTGTCTCTCTGGGCTCACCTGTTTCTCTATTTACTCCTCTTACCCTCCTAGCCCCGACACAGAGAGACTGGCACGGTATGTCCTCTGGCCCCAAGACGTGCTAGGCCCCCAGTCTGCTGTCCTCTTAAGCTCCATCCCACTTTAGCCCTGGCCTCCCAACTTCTACCCTCCCAGGCTCAGCTCACATCCCATCCAGGAGAGAAAGGAGCCCATGGGGCAAGGGGCTCCAGGTGCCTGGAAGACAAAGGCCTCTCCTGTACTGGGGGTAGTGAGAAGGGAGATGGGGGAGGAGGGTCTCACCTGTACTGGAGGGGAGAGGCAATCGGGGCCAATCTTCCCTCCTGTCCCCCTCCCCCAGCTCCATACACAAGAATTGGAAAGAACTGGAGGCTGTGTGGGAAGGAGGAGATAGAGGGGGAAAGGGAGTTGGGGGGTCTCAGCCAACATGGAGAGAGGGCCCTCAAAAGAGGAAATAAGCTTTTCTTGGCCCTCAGCTGCCCTGGTGCTCTTTGGAATAGGAGGGGGAAACAGGTCTTTGGTAAAGGGTGAATGAGGGCTTTTGGAAGGAGCTGGGGTGGAGGAAGCAAGGCAGGAGTGAGAGAAAGAAGGGACCCACTGGAGGGACAACAATAAGTCACCTGATAGCTGGCATTAAGTGCTCCATAACTGAGGCCCGAGATCATGTTCTTCACCAGAGTTGGACTCCTTGGAGGGAAGAGGACGGGAGGAATTTTAGAAACTATCACTTTCCTAGAGCATACATGGCGAGTTGAGAGAAAGAAAGTCTTCCTAGACCAGATCCTGGCCATCATTCAGTGACTGGGCATGGAGGGAGAAGGTATTGGATGAATGTAGGAAAGTCAGGTGGAAGAACAACCGTAGGGACAATCAACTCTCCTGCTCACATCCAACACCTACCCTCTCCCTAAAATACCCCTGACCAAAGGAGAGAGCCTGGTGTTTGCCCCAGCCCCAGGAAATTGGAGGAGAAGCCCTTTGAGATAGGGACCAGACACCTGGAGAGGAAGGAAATTAGGATAAAACAGTTCCCCAATCCCTCCACATATCCTGAAAACCATTCTTAATCTTAATCTTAATCTCTCTCTCTCTCTCTCTCTCTCTCTCTCTCTCTCTCTCTGTCTCTGTCTCTGTCTCTCTCTCTGTCTCTCTCTCTGTCTCTGTCTCTCTGTCTCTCTCTCTGTCTCTCTCTCTGTCTCTCTCTCTGTCTCTGTCTCTCTTTCTCTCTCTCTCTCTTCCCCTCCCTCCCTCCCTCCCTCTCTCTTTCCCCCTTCTTCTCTGACAGTCTGCCTGTCTCTCTTCCTCTTCCTCCTCTCTCTTTATGTTTATTTATACATACATATAAATACATACACACACCATGGTGCATACACACACCATGGTACATGCATATGTCCAACATATCTCTATGCCTACTTACATACACATCAGATATAGCATAGAGGCTAAACATGGGAGATTTATGTGTGTGTTTGCACACATGTGCACGCATACCCCTCTTTAGCCCTATTCTGTGCCTCAGTGTCTCTCTTTCTGGACCTCCCCTCCCTCCTTTGTTTCTCTATCTTGTCTGGGGGAAATAGGACTGTCGTGACCAGGGTATTTATCCCCATTTCCCCTGGCTCTCCATTACTTCCAGACTCCATGTAGACCATTCATTTCTCAGCTCTTCCCTTCTGTTTTCAACTCATCCATCCATCTGTCTATAAGTTCCCAACTAGGTTTCAATGGAACCAAAGCTAGGATGGATGGATGGATGACATCTTTGCTTCGACGGTGGCGGCGGCGGTGGTGGTGGTGGTAGTTACTGAGGGGATGGGGGGAAGTAAGTGGGCAATATCACCTGTGTACATGCCTGGTCCCAGAAACATATGACCTGAAAGGATCTTTTTACTGGTCCAGATGGCTCAGGGGGCTGAGCACACATACCCTGTCATCTTTGGCGGTCTCCGCTTTTGGTACTCATGTTCATCCACTGTCCACACGGCGCCCTTGACATTCTCTACTCGTACAAAGCACTTGTGTAGGCTCAGGTTGTGTCTAACAGCATTCTGAGAGAACAGAGAGAGATGGGGAGAAAGGAAAAGATGACAAAAGGGACTTACAGCAACATGTCTTCTATGAAAAGTAGGCATGGAAAATACCACACAGCACCACCATCAACATTATCTTCAAAAGACAGTCACAGAATACAAGAATCCCAGATTTGAAAGGGACCCTCAAGATCACCTAGTTGAACCCATCCCTAAATAGAAATTTCCCTTCAGCCTCCCTGACAAGTGGTAGTAGGATCTCAGAGTCATTTATTTAAAGTTCAAAGACACCTTAGAAGCCATCTGATCCAATCCCTTTCATTCTTTAGGCTAAGAAAGAGTCTCAGATGAATCAACTTCTCCAAGAATACAAAAGTAGGGCATGGTAGAGTCATAGTTTGAACTCAGATCCTATGATTCCAAATACATTGCTCTTTGCACTGAACCCAGTTTCCAGTGAAAAGGAATCCACCCATGAACTCTGGTAAGAGACAGCCCATTTCAGTTAGACAGTTCTATTTGTTAGGATGCTTTTTTCCTCTTACACATTGATCTCCTTGTAACTTCTACCCTTTGCTCTCCTAGTTCTGCCACCTGGGCCAAGCAGAATAAGCCATTAGACTTGTCTTTAATACCCACCCTACTCACTTTTCCACTTGTACATTTCATTCCTGCTGATGCCACTTTCCAAAGCAGAGCAGGATTTTAAGTCTTTGCCAAATTCTACTTGAATCAACAACTCCATTCCCATAACATCTCAACCTACATCTTTTTTTTTTTTTAATCCTTACCTTCCAACTTAGAATCAAAACTATATATTGATTCCAGAGCAGAAGCATGATAAGGGCTTGGCAATGAGGGTTGTGACTTGCCCAGGGTCACACAGCTAGGAAGTGTCAGAGGCCAGATTTGAATCCAGGACCTCCCATCTCCAAGCCTGGAGCTCTATCCACTGAGCCACCTAGTTGCCTCTTCCCTTGTTTTAAAACCAAACGTACGTCTTCTTAAAGAGTTGAAGCCAACATAATTGCTTCCATATATGCCACACCCAAAGCATCCTACATTAGTTTAGAAACTAACCCTTGTCATAACAGGAAGGGACCTTAAAGATCATCTAGTCCAGCCTCCTTATTTTACAAGAGTAGAAAATGAGACCCAGAGAAAGGGCCAACCCAAAGTCACAAAGCAGAAGAGTAATTTCTAGAACCCAGGTCTTACAGAGCACCTAATACTACAAGTCCCTGTCCTGGGTATTGTGGGAAGTGCTTAAATGGGCAAGACAAGGCCCCCTACCCATTAGGAATTCATTTCAGAAGGCATATACTGTGAATAGAAGTGCCCCCAGGCTGGATCTGGGGTACAGACTTGAGAGTTCATCCCTATCCTGCCTGTGATTGATTATGAGACCATCAGAGTCACAGAAGGGGTGACACTGATGACCAGGAAGATGGCAGCAGAAGGAATGCTCTAAGGCTAAGCTCATTCAAACCCATCTCCAAACAAACACATACACACACACACACACACACACACACACACACACACACACACACACACACACACACCCTGAGCTCTCTAGAGGGAGTCCACCAAAGGACAGTCTTCCCCAATCTATCTATCCTGCTCTTGATCTGGTCCCAAGTTTGGCACATGAAAGGGCCGGGGCATTCTGTAGAAGCATCATTACATCTCCATTCTGACAAAAACAAAATTTCTCCATTAACCACCTCTGCCTGCTCAGGATTAGAAAGCTCTTCCTCCTTGCTTGTTTGGCCACCACACCTGGAAAGCTCCCCTTCCTTATGTCCATCTCAAAGAATCCTGGACTCTATTCAAGGCTCGGATTAGGTCCCAGATCCTTTACAAGGCCTTTCCTGACCAACCTCCTCCAAGTTAGTGCTCTCCCTCCACTCCATAATTTGTTATCCACTTTGTATATAGTTTGTATTTACTAGCAAGGCAATATGTCATAGTGGATAGACAGAAAGCTGGTTGCAGAGATAGGAAGACCTGAACTCAAGTCCTACCTATGGCACATTCTGGCTCTGGGCAAGCCAGGTTTTAACCTCTTAGCATTCTAGTAATAGAAGACCTGAGAAGGTGCAACTGCATGAATAGAGGGAATGTCCTCATCTAGGAGTTCCCAATGCCAATGAAATCATACGTCAAATCTCTTGCTATATTTGGGGCATCTTCTCTAGTAGAATAAAAGTTCTTGGGGGCAAGGAGGGCAGAGAGAGTTTCACATTCCTCTTTGCATCCTCCACACCTAGCACTGTGCCTACATAGCGAGGGCTTACTAAGAGCTTGTTGAGCTAAATAGCCCAATATTCCTTTTCCTTTATGGCAATCATGTCCCACCAGCTCCCCTCCCACCTTTCTACTCCTCTCATCCTTGCCATCCAGACCCACTGCCCCACATATAAGTCTTGCCCTGATGATACCTTTCTTGGCCCCATTCTTTCAGTCTTTTGCACTCCAATCTGACTTCCCCCAGTCCCTCAAAATCACAGAATCTAAGACTCTGGAAAGATGTTAGAAGGTATCCAGGTCAACCCCTGTCTACAAAGCAGGGGATCATAAACTCATATCTATTAAATTTTTATTATATTATATACTTATAAAAATATATGTCTACATATAACATATGAATTTATACATGTTTCATTAAAATTAATTTCTTTTATAATTTTATGTATTTTATTTTAGGCATTTAAAAGTGTTATTCTGGGGGCAGCTAGGTGGTTCAATGGAGTGAGAGCCAGGCCTAGAGATGGAAGGTCCTGGGTTCAAATCAAGCTTTGACACATCCTAAGCAAGTTACTTAATCCTCATTACCACTTTTCTGCCTTGGAACCAATACACAGTATTAATTCTAAGATGGAAGGCAAGAGTTATTTTTTTAAAGTATTCTTGGAAGGATCCAGGGATTTCACTATATTGTCAAAGGGGTCCTTGCCACAGAAAAGGTGACGAATCCCTGCTAAGAAGCAATTCTTTCTGCAACATGTGAATGGCGAAAAAGTGTCACCATAAAGGTAGAATTGACTAGACTTGAAAAATCACTAAATACTGAAGATGAAGATGAGAGAGGTAGAAAGTCAAAGCTACCCCAAGGTTATGAAACCAGATGACTGGGAGAATTACAGGGCCCTAAAGAGAAACAAGGGAAGCTTGAAGAAGAGCTGGGGTTTAAAGAGAAAGATGGCAAGTTCTGTTTTGGACATACTGATGCTGATGAGATAGCCAGGAGAAGGTAGGCTCGAGTTCAGAAAAAATTCAGGTAGAAGATAGGTTTAGGAGTCATCAGCAAAGGGATAATACTTCAGTCCACAGGAGCTAACGAGGTGATCCAGGTATGAGAAAAGAACTGGACAGAGTTCTGTGCTGCAGAATCACTGGAAATGGATGAGAAACCAGCAAAGGAGCCTAAGAGGGAATGGTTAGGCAGCTAAGAGAAACAGACAGGTTGTCTAGTCACAACTCCCCCATCTCTCAGAGAAGTTGGCTTTTTAATATAAGTGTAGCACTTTACATTTATCTCAATTACATTTCATCTTTTTCAGATGCAGCCCACCGTGCTAGTCTGTCAAGATCTTTTTGAATCCTGACTGTCATCCAGTGAGTTGGCTAACCCTTCCAGCTTTGTGTCATTTGAAAATTTGATAAGCAATTCCATCTATGCCTTCCTTCCAGTCATGATTTTTTAAAACCCCACTTCTCTCTGTTACCATCAGTCTACAGCTCCGCTTTTCCTCTGAAGTGTATGGCATTCAACTTTATCATCTTCCTCCATTCCTCATGGTTGACCTGCACTGTCCTGGGTACCATCCCATCTTTCTCTTGGGCACCTGGATACCATGTCCCCCCCACCCCATCCCAACTACTTCCTTTCACCATCATCCTTAGAGACTTCCATATTTATGCTCCTCTTTCTAATACTCTACTCTCATAGTTTCTTGAATTTTTCACCTCATGGAACTTCTATACCAATCCACCAATCGACATTTATTAAGACCTACTGTATGCCAGCAAGCACTGTGTTGAATAGTGGAGACACGAAGAAAAACAAAGCTCTGAAACAAAAAACTTCTACTCTGATGGCAGACATCATAAATCAGAACATACAAGATACATAAGGGTAGATGAAAGATATCACCATAATACACGTATAACCTGGAGCTTGTCCGCTCTGGGAGGGGGGAAGGTAAAGGGGAGGGAGAGAATATAAATCATGTAACTATGGAAAAATACTTTTAAATAAATAAGATAAAACCAGTTAAGATAAATGTGAGGGGGGAAAAGAAAGATATCACCAGTATCACTCAAAAGCTGAAACCAAGTATAAACAGTCAGGAGAGGAGCATCCAGGTAGAGCATAAAACCACTGGATCTGAAGATAGAGGGCTTGGGTTTGAATATCAGCTTTATTGATTATTATCTGAATGAATGTGGGGAAGTCATTTAAACTCTTATGGGCCTCAGTTCTTCCTTTATCAAATGAGAAGGCTGCTCTAAATTTATAATCTTATCTTCAATTTTCCCTTATCTGTTTTTTATAGTTTTTTCAAATCAGTCTCAAAAAATGCTCAGGTTTCCCCAAACCTCTAATACCTTCTTGGCTTCTTTATGCCTTCAAGGTATGTTTCTATTTCTTTCCTCCTTTCACTCCTAAATTTTTAGAAAGAATATTCTATTCTCACTGTTTCTCTCTCTCTCTCAAAAATCCTTATTTTATGTCTTAGAATGGATACTTGCCCAGGGTCACACAGCTAGGAAGTGTCTGTGGCCGGATTTGAACCCAGGACCTCCCATCTCCAGACCTGGCTCCCTATCCTTTAAGCTGCCCCTATCCTCAACATCTTTTAATATAGCTAGCATCTCTGAGACCCTATTGCTAAGGCTGTCTCCATGGTTACCAGCGACTGCTTTATTATTAATCCAGTAGCCTTTTTTTTCTGCCCTCATTCTCCTAGGTCTCTCTACAGCATCTGACCCTTCTGACCACCCCCTCAATCTTGATACCCTCATCCGTGACTTTCAAGATACTGTACTGTTATTTCTTTCTCTATTTCTCCCACCACTCCTTTGCTGGGACCTTTTCTTTCTCCCCTACTATCGGCATGGCACCTTTAAACATTAGTATCCATTCCCTTGGCTTTAATGATCATCTCTATACAGATTCCTTTTAAATCTTTATTTCTAGCATGGCCTTCTGAGAGTTTTACTTCCCTGTTTCCAACTGTCTATTCGCATCTGAATGTCCTTCTGGATGCTCAAACTCACCCTTCTTATTCAATATGCCCTTTCTTTTAACTTCTCTATTTCTCTGGATCGCCCCAGTCATGAAACCTCATAGACATACTCCATACATTGGAACAGTTAACAAGACCAGTCATTTTTGTTGTTCGATCATTTTCAGTCATGACTGACTCAGTGACTTTGTTTTTTTGTTTTGTTTTGTTTTTTTGCAAAAACATTGGAATGGTTGGCTATTTCCTTTTCTAGCTTATTTTGCAGATGAGAGAACTGAGGTAAACAGGGTTAAGTGACTTGCCCAGGATGACCCAGCTAGTAAGTTGGAAGCCGGGTTTGAACTCAAGATGAATCTTCTTGACACTAAGCCTGGCATTCTATCCACTGCGCCACCTAGCAGCCTAGTCCTATCACATCAACCTGAAAATATTTCTTCCATCTGACTTTACCACATTAGTGCAGGCCTTCGTCTCTACTTACTTTAACTACTGTCATCCTGTTCCCAGTCTCCTTTCTCTCTAATTCATCCTTTACATATCCCTGAATATCCTCCCAGAGACATTACTCTGAACATGTAACTCTCTTACTTAAAACCCTTCCTTAGTTCTTCATTGCCTACTGCATAAAGGATAAATTCATTATCATTCTGCCATTTGAAGCCGAATAGCCAAGAGACTGATAATATCATTATCTAGTCTAAGGCTTAGTTCTGGATCTTTATTAGGTGCTGCCTCGTGTGGACATTGGCCTAGAAGACAGAGAGAGATTAAAGTATACAGACAGATTATTGGAGAGAGGAGAGAAGGAGAGGGAGAGGGAGAGGGAGAGGGAGAGGGAGAGAGGTAAGTATCCAGCTTCACTCTACTCATCCAACCTTAAATCATACTTTTCCCTTCAGAGAGGCAATGGAAGGACCTGGATACAAACCCTAGCTCTGCCATACACTCTCTCCATGACTTTAGAGGGAGTCACATACATTTTCTGAGAGTCATTTCTTTCGTTTGTTAAAAGAGGGAACTGGATTCAAAGATTTTTAATTCAAGAGGCAGTGAGATGCAGTAGATCAATGGTCTTAGAATCAGAAAGCCCTGATTGAAATCACACCTCAGATACTCCTAACAGGCAAGTCAGATAACCTCTCTAGGCCTTAATTTCCCCATCTGTGAATCAAGGGTTTGGCCTGGATGACCTCTAAGGTCCCTTCCATCTCTAAGACCTTTTTTTTTTTTTTTTCAAGCAAACTCCTTTACTCTCTGTTCTTTCCTTTATAACCTCTGTATTTTGCTTATGGTGACTCCCTAGATCTTCAATGAACTCCCCCCAATTCCATTTTCTACTTTTGAAAACACAATTCCTCATTTTCTCCAATGTCCTATTCAGCTCTACCTTAAATTCTTCTTTGACCCCCTCCCCTAACTCCCCTAGCTAAAGCTACCTCTTCTTTCTCAAATCATAACACATAGCTAAGATTTCTCCTTTGTGGTAATCATATTCTTTCTTAAAACTTAGGTCACAGTTATTTTTAAAATTAGATTGTAAACACTGTAAATTGATGAAATTTATATTAAAAAATAATTTGACTGGAATTTGGTAGCCTCCCTATTACCCTCATTGGACTGTAAGTTTCTTAAGGGCAAGGACTATTTCATCTCTAGCCTTTATATCCCCAACATCTAGGTCAGTATCTAGCATATGAAGGCATATTATTATATTAATTACATTTTATTATTAAATTTATTGTTAATTCTATTATCTTTCTTTTTGTTTTTTAAACTCTTACAATTTTTTCTTACAGAAAACAGAAGGGCAAGGGCTAGGCAAATAGAGTCACACAGTTGGGAAGTGTCTGAGGCCATATTTGAACCCAGGTCCTCCGGTCTCCAGACTGGCACTCTAACTACTGAGCTACCTGGCTTCCCCCAGATGATTTTTTAATTGCCTCTTTCTAGCTCTGACAGTCTAATATTCTATAAAGTGAACTGAATTCCTTCACTTGAGGAACCCCAGAGAAGTTTGGAACACCCCTCTTCCAAACTTCCCAATTTCTGTCAGGAGACCCACCATCTTTATAATCCTCCCAGATTCACTTGCATGCATTCCCTCTTTAACTTCATCACTTGATTGTTAGGAGCCATCCTTGACTCCTCACTGTCATCCCACATATCCAAGTCAGTTGCCAAATCATGTCATTTCTATCTCCACAACATCTCTCATATCTGATCTCTTCTCTCCACCCACATAAGCACCATCCCACTTCAGCATCTCATTACCTCTCACTTGAACTATTGCAAAACTCTCCTTGTTGGTCTTTCCCCATTCTAGACTCTCTGATTTTCCCAAAACATAGGCCTGCTCATGTTACCCCACCCTTCTACTCAATAAACTCCCTATTGGAAATAATCCAGCTCAACCAGTATCGGGTAATCCTGAAGTCTTAGAGCAGTTTTAAGCTTTATTAACTTATTTATGAGACACTTACCATGGGAAGAGCTCTGTGCTAAGCCCTGGTCATGATGCAAAGAGAAACAAAATAGTCTTTACCCTCATGGAGCTTCAAATCTAGTAAATCTAATAAGGGCATAAGGCACTTGAAAACCCCAATACACAGTAGAATAGGAAAGTAATGAGGGAAAAGCAATTTATTTATTCTGTTATTTGGGAACAAATAAGCCATTCTGTTTCACATTTAAAGCTCTTTCCAACCTGAATCCACCTTAACCTTCCAGCCTATTTAGCTATTATTCTTCTCCAACTACTTTTTTTTTTAAACCCTTGCTTTCTGTTTTCCAATTTATAACAAGTATTGGTTCCAAGGCTGAAGAGGGGTAAGGGTAGGGAATGGGGGTTAAGTGACTTATCAGGGTCTCACAGAGCTCTTCCATGTACTCTTTGATCCAAGTAAAGTGGCTTTCTTATTCCTCACACCTCTTTTCCCATTTTGTGTCTTAGTACTGGCTGGTTCACATGGTTAGAATGCATTCCCTCTTTAACTCCATCTCCATCCCTAGCTTCCCTGGAGCATCATTTTCTGCTTGAGCCTGCCCTGGTCCTCTCCAGTAGTTAGTCAGTCAGTCAACATGTATTTATTCAGCCTGTACTAGGTGCAAGGCACCGTGCTAAACCCTACAGATACCGAAAAAAAAATTATAAACAATCCTTGCCCTCAGATAACATGCATTCTAACGCATTTCCCCACCAGTTTATCATGAATCTGTTTTGAGTGGGATTTTAATATGTGTGTGTAAGGCAGAAGATCTATGTCCAGGCCCTGCCTTGGACATATACTGACTATGACCCTGGAAAGGTCACCACCTCTAACTATTCTGGGCTATCGTTTATAGCCTTATAAACTCTCCAACGCTCTCAGTTGCATAGAGAATGACAATCTGAATCAACAGAAAGAAATTTCTTCCTTTGGGAATTCTCCATGCCAATACCAACACAGATTCAGGCATTATCTCCTATTTTGGGTATGGAGGTAGTATTTCCCCTTTAGAGTGTAAGTGCCAAATTGGAAACTGAGGAGTGTTCATTCTTTGAGTAATTGTTCTGTAAGAAATGATGAAGGGAAAAGCTGTCCCCAAAGTCTTATAGGCTTGACTAACTTACTTATGAAACACTTACTATGGGTAAAGCTTTGTTGTTGTTTTTTTTAATTTTAATAACTAATTTCCACATAAGTTTTCCAAAATTTATGATCCAAATTGTCTCACTCTCTTCTTCCCTCCCTCTCCCCCCTCCCAGAGCTGACAAGCAATTCAATCTGGGATATATATATATATATAATCACACAAAACATATTTCCATATTATTCATTTTTGTAAGTGACTGATCTTATAAAACCAAGAGCCCTCAAACATATGCTCTGGGTAAAGCTTCATGCTAAGGCCTGGTGGAGAACCAAGATAAACAAGACAGTCTATACCTGTGCGAAGCTTCAAGTCTAAAAAATCTAAGAAGGGCACAAGTTGTATATGTAGAAAACTCTAATGACCAGTGTAGGATATGAAAGTGTAATAAAGCAGGAGTAAGCAATGGGCCACAGGATTTCAGAAGATCACTTCTGCCTGAAGGCATCAGAGGAGGCTTCCTTCGTTAAAGAAACAACATCTGGCCATGGGTTGGTTGAATAGGGCAGGAGTCGGGCAGGGGACAGGGCACAGGGTATACCTGGTGGAGAAGTTGAGGGCAAATTTTAGGAAGGAGTATCTCAGTCTGGTTAGTGTGCATCTAAGGCTGGAATGGTAGGTTGGAGCCCGAGTATAGAAGGCTTGGATCTTTTTTCAGTAGGAGAAGGGGAGTAATTCAATAATCCCTAAAGCAAGGAATCAAGATAAATCATCCCTCTAACTGCTTCGGAAAATAAAGGCTCCCCCATAGAATGTAGGGAGCCTGATTCCTCCTCCCTACCCTCTCGATCTTTAGGTGCTGCCCCTGACTCCCCAAGGTGCCCTGAACACAGTAGGTACTTAATAACTGCTGAAATGAATCGAGTGCCTCTTCTGATTTCCCAGCCTGTCCCTGTCTTCTGACCTACTTCCTTGCCCCTGATTCCTTCCCCTGTCCTCATCTCTAGTCTCCCATTTTCATTCCTGTTGCTGGGGCCCTCCCTCCCTCCCTCACCTGCCCTTTTTCTCCCTGTGTCCCAGTCCCTGTCCCTGGTCCCTGACTCCAGCTTTACATTTCTAAACAGAGAAGAAAGCGGGCAGGGCAGGCAGGCGCTGTGCCCCCTCGAGATCCCCTCTCCCTCTCTCTCTTCCAACTCTTGCCACTTGCAACTGGCCCGATTTCATTACCAATTTTAATTTGCCTCTAATTAAATCCTGTGTATTTTTCCGACTCGCTTGCTAATCCACGAGGGAGGCAGGCGGCTGGAGTGGAATCTCTCGGAGCGATAATTACAAAGGGCCTAATCACGCCGGGGCTCCTGCCTCGGAATAAATTTCTCCGCATTACGGGGCTCGGATCCTCCGCTTTGCAAATGAGAATGACCCCAATTTCCGAGGATGGCCTCACCGGGGCTTTTTTCCCTCATTTCGAAGCCTGATTCGTGATGAGAGACTAATTCGTTACGCTGAAACATTAACGGCAATTTAAGGGGTCTGGCGGGGGCTTCGTAAACAAAGGGACCGGCCCACAACAAGGGCCCGGGGAGGGGCCCGACACCAGGAGGGGTGGGAGGAGGGAGCTCGGGAGGAGGCCGGGAGGGCAGCGGCTCCAGGAAGCAGATGGCGGCTCCTGGCTCCGGGATGGCCGGGCTCAGCCCCAGGCCCCCTCCCCGTCTCTCCCCCTGACCCCGTCCTTCCAGCAAAAGGGATCCAGCAAGAAGAGAAGAGCTGTAGCATGGGGAGAGAGGCAAAGAGGGAAGCGCAGGGTGAACAGAGCGGGAGGAAGGGAAATGTAGGCTGCCTGCTGGCTGGGACTCTTTCCTTTGGCCCCAGGGGGATGAGTAGCAGGGCCCAAACCCCAGGAGCCTGACCTGGGAAGGGAAAAGAGGGAAGGCATGGGAGATAAGAGGAGGGAAGGAGTCAGAGGCAGGAAATGAGAACTGAGGATGATCCTAGGAACTCTGGGCCCCCAGCGCTCAGGAGCTGGGTGCAAGAGGGCTAGAATATGGGCCCCGATGGGCCACCATTCCACTACGGCACATTCTTCTGACTTGCCCACTATTCTATGCTGAGGGCGACTTTCATTTGCCCCCTACCAGCTCCCTCCCCCATCTAGTACTAATGTTGTCCAGGCCATTGTCTATCTATTATCAAGTCAGGCCTGGGAACAGGGGAGTGTGGACACTGTGGAGTCTGAGAAGGGAAAGTAGGACTAAGGAAAGAGCAGAAACCACTAATGAGGAGGAAATAAGAAAGAGTAGGAAGAAGGAAAGGCCTGAAAAGGAGAAATAAAGAGGCACTATAGAGCTCCTCATTCACTGAAAAGCTTTCTGAAAGGGTGATATATATATATATATATATATAACCCAAATCAAATGGCCTGCCAGCATGGGGAGAGGGGAGGGAAGGGAGGAAGAGAGAGAAGTAGGATCATATAACTTAGGGAAACATGTGGAAATTTGTTATTACATGCAATTGATAATAATTTTTTTAATAAATAAGAGAGGATAAAAAAAAAAGCGCAGTAAAAAAAGAGCTATGGATTTGGGGGACCCGAGTTTGGATCCTGGCACAGCCACTCACTACCTTTGAGGCCTTGTAGAAGTCACCTTCTCTTCTGAGCCTGTTTTCTCAGCTATAAAAAGAGAGTGTTTGGACTACATGAAGGCTAAGGTCCCTTCCAGATCTAAATCAGCTGATCTCTCATTATTCTCCATCGTTGGAGAGGAAATAGTCTTCAATTAGGTGGAACAAGAACAACAACAATAAATGAAATAAGAGTGAACATACAGTTTCTGGTTTGGGTAGATATTTATACTGTGTATGAAGACAACATGGACAGAAGGGATCATGCTGTGAATGTGTACATACACTCCTCACTTGGGTCTGGCACAACTGTTGAGTAATAGTTGACTCCCTTAGGTGCTATCCCATCTAGAGGCTAAAGACTAACTGTGATGACCTCTAGAGGGCTCAGCCAGTCAAAAAGCAGCCCAGAGTCTACATAAGTCAGAAGGATGACATCACTTACAGCCAATGAGAAGAGCCTGCCCCAGCTTGGCTTACCATTACCTCTTTTGGGCCTAAACACTCTAACCCTGTGACCTGAGGCCAAGGAATATGACCCTAGTTCAGTCCCAGGAGGAGGCACCATGAATAATACCTACTATGGCTCTAAACCAGGTACTCAGTACATTCATGTTTCACCCAAGGAATGACAGGCTTAAATGTTACAGTGCTTTACAAATATAATCTCATTTGAGCCTCACAACAATCCAGGTGCTGCTATCATCCCTACTTTGGAAACTGAAGAAGACAGAAGTTTAGTGACTTGCCCAGGGTCCCAAAGCTAGTAAGTGAGCTGAGTCCTGATTTGAACTCAGGTCTTCTCGACTCTGAGTCCAGTGCTCTATCCACTCAGCTAGCATGCTATTCAGAAAAGTTTTCTGACAATGAATTCAATGAACAATTTGACATGGATGAATGGGGGTCAAGAATCTAGAATATCCTTGAAGTTCTTTAATAACAGTGTCAACAACCATCTTTCCAGAAGGGTTCAGTAAAGTTTGCTTAGAACTAGGAGGATGACTGAGCTGACCCTTAGAACTCCCTTCCAATCCTATAATTACCTAGTTTGACTTTTTCCATAAGCCAGGACAGACAGTGATGAGGCAATATGACTTTAAGAGCCTGGATTTTAAGTCAGATGGCCCAAGGCTGGGTGCTAGAACACTTTATGAGGAAAGAGTGCTGGATTTGGAGTAAACAAATCTGAGTCAAGTCACTCAGTGTCTTCAAATGTCAGTTTCTTCATCTGCTAAGTAGGGGGCCAGATTAGAGTCGATGACCTCCAAGATCCCTTCTTGTTCTAAATCTATGATCCTAATTCACAGCAATAAAATGTTCCCTTCCACCCCAGTCTGGAGAAGCACCTTGTACCCCTGAAGTTCCAACACTGGCCAGCAGGGGGACTCAAAGGCCAAAGATCCTGGCAACTTCTGTAGAGACATTGTAGCGCTGCCCCTAGTCTTCCCCACCCTGATGGCCCTGCCCCCCCAGCCCTCTCTTCACTCAGTCACAATGCCCACCTACTGTATAGGCACCAAGCCTCTCAGCTGACACCTGCCTGGGAATTCATTCTCCCTCATTCTGTCTCTGCTTCTCTCTCTCTCTCTCTCTCTCTCTCTCTCTCTCTCTCTCTCTCTCTCTCTCTCTCTCT
>NC_058133.1:272774848-272798864 GCF_016433145.1 Gracilinanus agilis | reverse complement strand
TCTCCCTCTCCCTTCTCTCTCTCTCTCTCTCTCTCTCTCTCTCTCTCTCTCTCTCTCTCTCTCTCTCTCTCCCTCCCTCCCTCCCCCAGCCCCATTCTCTCGTTCTCTCGTTCTCGTCTCTCTCCAACTCTTTCTACATGTACTCTGTCCCTCCTCTTTTCCCCCCTCTCTATCTCCATCTGTTTCTATCTCCATTTATATGTGTCTCTGTGTCTGTCTGTCTCTCCTTTTCTCTGTCTCCATCTCTGTCTCTTTCCCTCCATCATTACCCCCTCCTCACACGAAGTCTTGGCAATGAGAAAACAGAAGGCGCTCTCAGCACCCGGCCCCTAACTCCCTGTCCCATTTTCCCTAGCCCTCCCCCCCACCTTCTCTCTCTTGTCCCCCTAGGAAAACTGTTATGGCTGGAGGTGTTGAAATGACTAATTGGACTGAGACAATTATCTTTCTGCTTCTGACAGCAGAAAGGGAGGAGGGTGTGTGTGTGTCCATGTCTGTGTACGTGTCTGTGCTCATTGTCCACAGACCTGTGTTTGGCCCCATGTCCAATTTTTCTATATACCATTCTTTCCCAGTGAGGGGAGGGGTCTTTGGAACACCCCTACGTTACAGCTTTAGTAATTCTAGGGTCTCTGGATGATTTAGACATATATACTTAGAACCTAGTCAGGGGCAGCTAAGTGGCTCAGTGGAATCAGAGCAAGACCTGGAGAAGGGTGGTCCTAGGTTCAAATCTAGCTTTAGATGCTTCCTAGCTATGTGACTGGGCAATTCATTTAACCTTCATTGCCTACCCCTTACCACTCTAATGCTTTGGAACTTGGTATCGATCCTAAGATAGAAGGTAAGGGTTTAAAAAAAGCCAAAAAAAAAAAAAAAGACCCAGCCACAGGTCATCAAGGGTCCCATTGGGGTTGCCTGTGGAGCCTTCATAGTCATCAGGGGGCAGATCCCAAAATGTCTCCTTTTGTAAAAACATACATCTTCAGTAGCTCACTATTGTCTCTAGAATAAAGTATAAACTCCAACCTAGTTTAAGGCCCTCCATAATCTAGTGCCCCACTACCAATTTATTTCATAATACTCCCTTTAATAAACTCAATGTCCCACTCAAATTGGACTATACGCCATTCCTGAGATCTTAAACTCCATCTCTCACCTCTCTACATTTGCACAAGCTATTCTCCATACCTGGAATGCACTCCCTTTTCATCTCCACCTTTCAGAATCCTTGCCTTCCTATAGGGCTCTTCAGAGGACACATCCTCCTTGAACCCAACCCCCCTTAGATGTTAGTCTTTTCCCTCACCATTGAATTTTCCTCATGATATACTTATTTATGAGGATATTTTAGCCCCTCCATCTCCCTTAAAATGCAAGAGGAATGTGTGAACCTGTTCCCTGGAGACAGAGACTCCTTTATTTTTGACTTTGTAGCCTGAATATTTGGCACAGGTACTTGCCTGGGGTTTTAGTGCCAGCATATGGAAGAAGCAGGCTTTGAACCAAGGTCTTCCTGACTCTGAGGCTCAGCTGGTATTGTGCATAAGTGTTTAATACAATGTTTGTTGAACTGAATTAGAGAAGGGGGTTTAGAAGCCAGACACTCTCTGAGTAGGCGTTTGAGTTCTAGGGATCCCGATGGGGTAAATCCTTGAGAGGATAGGGCTGAGCCATCAGTGTGCCCCCATCTAAGCCAACGGCACAAGGACTGAACTGGCCTTCTGGAGGAAGGCAACCTGACGGGTCTCCTTACAGGAATCTCCACCCTAGGGGTGAGTGCCTGCTGCCCTTAGAAAGGGGAGGAAAGGCAAAGTAGGGAACTCTCACCTTCCAGGTGGCTGTGTTCCTCCGGAAATAGGCAAACATCCTGGTGAACCAGTTGTAGATTTCATTCAGAGTGAGCTGCCTGTCAGGGGTCTCCAGGATAGCCTTTGAGGGAAGCAGAGATCAAAGCGCTTACTTTCTCTCCTCCAGGGATAGGAAGTCAAAACCACTGGTCTCTCTTTCTGAGGAGTCCAGCTCTCCCTGAAGCCCAAAATACCTTTGCATAAATTCCTAAGTGTGTGGGCTTGAGACAGTATGAAGGGTATGAGTATGTGTACATGTAGCTTTATAGCATCAGTAATAAGAATAATAAGAATAATAAATAGCTAGCATTTATAGATTGCTTTAAGGTTTGCAAAGTCCAAAGTAGCATATCAGCTTATCCTCACAACTTTTAGAAGTAGGTACTAATGTTATCCCCATTTTAAGATGAGGAAACTGAGGCAGGCAGAGATGAAATAATTTGCCCAGAATCACACAGTGAACTAAAGTGATGTAGGACTTGAACTTTGGCCTTCAGTAGTCTATCCACTGTACCATCAAGCTGGTTCTGTCATATGATAAGTGCTATGGTTAGTTAATCAGTTCTGCTAATGACCCAGGAACTTTTGGGTCTGATTTTGTGTGTATAAGTACATATATGGGAGGAAGGGAGGGTGAGAGAAAGAGAGAGAAGGAAGGAAGGAAGGGAGGGAGGTAAGAGGAGGGAAAGAGGGAGAGAAGGAAAAAGAGGAAAAGAGGAGGGAAGAAGGAAAGGGAGGAGGAAGGAAAGAGAGAAGGAAGGAAAGGAGAAGGTGAGGGAAGAGGGACAAAAGGGGAGAGAGGGACAGAGACACAGACAAAGTGAGTGCAAGAGAGGGAATGGATATACATATGTCTAAAGAACTATATCAGTTATATCTGGATGAGATAAGAGAGAATCAACCAGTGTGTGAAATGGGAAGAATCTATGTAATAAATGAGCTGATGGGTAATGTATGAGAGAAGGTACATTTGGCAAAAATTAAGTGAGGGTATTGGGATCAGGGAAGGGAGAAGCCAAGTAAGTTTTGGGTAGTGGGAAAAGACAGGGAAGGACTTCATAGACAAATGGGCAACTGGAGACAGATTTGGGAGATGACAAGAATAGAAAGGAGGATTTATCATGCAGTCTCTTATCCCCAACATCTCCATCATCTTCCCTGGGAAGCTCACCTGTCGGATGAGGGACGCATAGGTGAAGGGAGGTCGGACATCTGCATTCTTGTAGAACTCATGATTCTGGGCCAGCTCTGGGGGAGAGAAATGAGGGATATAAGGAGGGCCAGGCCTGTGGCCCAAGAAAGCCCCTTCCCCTGAACTATAATGCCTCCCTTCTGTAGTGCTCCTGCCCCCAACTCCCCATCCTCACCAGAGGAGATGGGGGTGCAGAACTTGTCACTACTCCTCCTGCGGGCAGGGCCCCCACTGTGAAGACTGGCAGAGCTGAGGCCAGGGGGGCGTAAGGGAGTAACAGGGGCAGCAGCTGAGGTGGGGGGGTGGGCGAGACCATCCGGGAACGAATCAGCCGCTGAGACAGTCACCTTGGAGAGTGAGGAGCCTGATACCAGGTTCAGCTGTGAAAAATAGAAAGCATGATGAGGGCAAAGCTGAAGAGGAAAGCAGGGACGAGCAGAGACTGTCTCCTCGGATTCCACTGACTTCTTTGCTCTAATCAATCTCAGGGTCAGGATGGTTAGTGGGTGAATTTTATTCACTAAGGGAAAGGATAAGTGGGGGAGGGACAGAGCAAGGTACAGAGGGGGTGGATTCTGAAGGGGAAAACCACGGAGGTCTAAAGTAGAGGGGCAATATCTAGAGGGAGGGACTGAAGGAAGGGTTGGAAAAAGTATCTGGGAAGTCCCAGAGGGTTCCTGGAAGGTCAGGCCCCACTGGAAAGTATGAGGAGAGTCATAGGGACTAGAGGGAGCGGGAGATGTATGTATGGGGGTATGGGACATCTCACCGGTTGGCTAAAGGGCTTGGGTTCTGAAGGCCTCATGTGCAAATGGGCCATCATTGCCTGAAGTCGTTCACTCTCCTTGGCTAGCTGTGGGGAGAGAGAAAAGATGGGAGAGAAGGCCTGGGTTTCAGAGTCTTTTCTGAGCTTAGCCCTCTCTTCTTCAGTCAGCATCCAATATCATCCTTCCCCAGTCCTCTGCCTCCAGGGAAAAGGGAAGGACCAAGGAGAGAAAAGATGACAATCACCAAGTCTTTTCAGCTGTTTGACCTCACACAAGTGTCCCCTAGTCCCACAGCCTTAGCCAACTCCACGGTTTCCCACCTTTGTTCAAGCTTTTCGACCCACATAGAATTAAGCATTTTTTTACAAATCCCAATTGGCTGATTGATTCACCCACCAAATATTTGTTGAACATTCATTACATCAAGACCCTTTGTCAGGTGCTGTGGAGAATGCAAAGATGTATCCCTGCCCTTGAGGAATATACAGTCCAGTGGGGAGCTGATACTGCATACGTATTTGTTGACAGATTAATTTCTCTCATTGATTGACTGGTTCTCCTGATCTGTCTTTTGGGTATCTACAGTTCAAGCCACTATTTTCTGTGATCTCTTCATTTTCCCTCACTCTAACTTTGTCAGATCCTTTTTTTTTTTTTTTTTTTTTTGCCACAACCTTTGCCCAAGACAACCCATTAGGAAATTGAGCACATCTTGCCTCCCAACTCCAATAGAACCCTTCTGGTAAGAGGATCACTCTTGATGTTGGGACACCAGTTACACTGCTTCTGGTCCTCCCAGGACAAGACCCAGACACCCCCCTCCAAAGCCAACAATGTGCCCTCGATAGAATATGGTTCCTAAGTCCAAGACAACTAAGGGAGATAAGATTACTTTGATTCCAAGAACACATGGTTAAACCCAGGGAAAGGTGATACTGGGGCTAGGGAAAGGGTGTGAGAAACCCGCCAAACATCCCAACATGCACAGAGAGGGCCACACCTGTATCTCCAGCTGCTGGACAACCTGCATCTGGACCCGGCACTGGGCTGTGCTTCTGTCGTCAAGTGCATGTTCTGTGTTGAGGTGTCTTCATGGGGGCAGGGGGTGGGGTGGAGAAGGGAAGGTTTAGACTGGTTTCACCTAGGATTTGCCCCCAGCTCCCTGAACTCCCATCTGCCTTCCCTATGACATCTCTTCAATCCCCTCACACACAAAGACAGGGAGATAGGCAGGGGCAGACAAAGTGATGGGGAGACAAAGAGACAGAGAAGGTGGCCCAGCCAGAAGAAAGGAAAGATAGAAGCGGCATCTTCCTAGTCAGCTTCCTTTGATGTCTTTGCTAAAATCCCAGCTACAGAGAGATCTAATTGCAAATGAACTAATTAAGTAAACCTCTGACGAAGCGTGAAAACAATTTGTTTGACCCTGATGCTGCAAGGGGCTGGGAGACAGCAGAGTTAATCAGTCAGTGACAGAGCCTGGCACCACTGTGGCAGCACCAACTGCCTGTCCGCCCCCCTGCCTACCTGTCCACCTGCCTCCTCTAGGCCTCATCACTCTGCTGTCAGCTTCTCCTGACCCTTGACTGGGGAGACTGGGAGGATATAGGAGATGGAGACTGTTCCCTGCTCACCCTTCAACCTGTTCTGTATCTCCCTAAGAGGGAGGAGAGCTACTCTAATCCCCACAGAAGCTGGCTAGAGGGAGGCCCAGGTAAGACAGCTGTGGGCATGGTTGGAAAGCAAGTACATGAAGTGACCCCCACACATTTCAACACTCCTTCACCCCCAAAATCCAGACAGTAAGTGCATGGCTTCCGTGGCTAGGGAGCTGGTGCAGGACTTGAGAATTGAGGGGGAAGGGAGAGAAGTGGACACTGAGGGAGTGAGGAGAGCTGGGACTGACTTGTGGTGGTCAGTGAACAAAGGGGACAGAGAAGTGGGGATAAGGAGTGGAGAATGAAGGTTGGGGGAAGTAGGAGGGCTTAGAGGTGAGGAGGAAGGGGCAGGTAGGGACTTACTTGACAAACTGCCCCAGGTCTTCACAAAGGGTCTCACAGCCTGGCCATTTGCACTCCCCATGCCCATAGAGGGGATGGGAGCCAGGGGTGTCCTCGTGTGAGGAGCTGGGAAGGAAAGGAGGACAGGAGGTCAGGGACCTTATATGGTAGGCAGGGCCCCTATTACTGACTATATCATCCTTGCTTCCAGCTTGGTCCCAGCTCCCCCTGCCCCTATCTTTCTTGGATCCAGCCCTCTAAGAGTACTGTTCCTCAGCATCATTCCCCTAACCCCCTACCTGGCTCCTCTCCCAATTTAGAAATCCCATATTTTAGGAGTCAGATATGAACGCAAAAGGGGACAGCTAGGTGGCCCAGCAAATTGATAGGCAGGCCTGGAGACAGGTAGTCATGGATTCAAATCTGACCCTCAGATACTTCCTAGCTATGTGACCCTGGGCAAGTCACTTAACCCCATTGCCTAGCCCTTACCACTCTTCTGCCTTGGAACCAATACAGAGTATTGAATCTAAGACAGAAGGTAAGGGTTAAAAAAAAGGTGGGGGGAAGCTGGGTAGCTCAGTGGATTGAGAGCCAGGCCTAGAGACGGGAGGTCCTAGGTTCAAATCTGGCCTCAGACACTTCCCAGCTGTGTGACCCTGGGCAAGTCACTTAACCCCCATTGCCCACCCTTACCACTCTTCCACCTAGGAGCCAATACACAGAAGTTAAGGGTTTTTAAAAAAAAGATTATTAAAAAAAAAAAAAAAGATATGAACTCAGAGATCATTTGAAGTCAGCTTCCCACAGTCACTCCCTCTCCTGCCCCCAGTAGCTTCATTTCAGGCCCTATCTCCAGAGGTACCTGTCTCGTCGAGGTGTAAGCACAGTGGGTTGCCCATTGGGGAGGGTGTGGTGGGAGAGGGGGGGTGAGACCTTGGGCGGGGCAAACGAGGTAGCGGTGGCTGCTGCTGTGGTGAGGTCCAGCCCCTCCTGCTTGATGCTGTCTTCAGCTGGCTGGGCAGCTGCCCCATCTCCCTTCCATAGCTGGGGCAGGTCGGATGGGCACACAGCTGTAGAGAACAGGGACACATAGAGATCTCTTCCCACCTTTAATCCTTGGGTAGTACAGAAGGTACCTTACCCTTCTGGAACTGAAGGCTGGGGGTATCTTCCCAGGGACCTTGGGGGAAGGATTCTGAACATTCTGAGTCCCCTTAGGGGCTCAGACCATGGGAGCATTGAGGCTTAGGCTAGACCCTTGGGAGGGAAGAATTTCAGGGTCTGAGGATACCAACTCTGGAGGCTCGCTCTGGCCTGGGAGAGTGCAGAGGGATGTCGGTGCTCCTGGAGTCACTCACCTTGTGGGAGGGTTTGGAGAGGTCCTGTTGCCTGGCTGGGCTGTAGACTGACCAGACCCTGTCTTTGCAGGTTCAACAGGTGCTGCTGTTGCAGCTGCTGCATCTGAAGAAGCTGTTGCTGGAAAGCCAGCTGCTTGTTCCCAAGTGCCTGCTTCCCAGAAAGCGATGGTGCAAGAAATGTCTAATCAGGCCTTTTGTCATTGAAGCTGTGTGTTCTCTGCCCTCCACCACCTCCCACTCCAACCCTCTCTGCCTCCTTTCAGCTTTGTCCTTTCCCTACCTCCCTTTCTCAAGGACTGAAGTCCTTCCTCTCCCATCCCATGCCTTCTTTCCCAGGGCCATCCTCTCCTCCCTTCTATTCACTACAGTAAGGGTAAGAGCAAATGCTAAGCTCTCTCAATGTCCTCCTCCTCCTCCTGGCCCATCATAGGGCTGTGGGTGCCACTATGGTCTAGAATTCTACTGGGCTGATTTGAGGGGTTGCCCTACCATCTTCTCCTTCCTCCAAAAGCTCCAGCTTTGGGTAGAGTCATTGGTACATGGGGCAATGCTGAGAAGGGAGATAGCATGTCTTTTCCCTGGTCTGTCCCTTCTTCTGTCTCTCATTTTTTTTCTCTATTGCACTCTTCTGTCTATTTTCTCCTCTTTTTGGATCTTTATCTCCCCACTTCTTTCCTTTCTACTTTTTTTCTTCTCTTTTGATCTTTCTTCTCCTTTCTCTCCTTCCTCCTTCTCTTCAAGATCAAAAGAAGGATTGGACTTTAGACATCATCTATACTAATCCCCTCATTTCCCAGATAAAGAAACAGACCCAAGAAGATAAGGCCAAAATTAGTAAGTAAGGTAGTAAGCTGCTGGACTGAAATTTGAACCCAGATTCTCCCAGTTCTTAAAATCCATTCCTCTTTCCAACGTTTCTTTCTTTTGTTAATTTTTTAAAATCCTTATCTTCCATCTTATTATCAATTCCATGATGGAAGAATGGTAAGAGCTAGGAAACTAGGGTTAAGTAACTTGCCCAGGGTCACACAGGTAGGAAGTGTCTGAGGCTAGATTTGAACCCAGGACCTCCTGACTCTAGGCCTAGTGCTCTATACACTGTGCTGCCTAAGCTACCTCTTACTTCTTTCTTCTTATTGAATCACAGAACTTAGAATTAGAATATAGACAATATAGAACCTCGACAATATATCTCATACAGCTCAGGAATCATCCCTGATAGAAAAAGTCTTATAGTCTCTGCTGAAATAGAGGTACAGATGAGAATCTTACTACCTGTTAAGGCAGCACATTCCATATTTATTATTGGTCAGTCATTTTTCAGTCATGTCCAACTCTTTCTGACCCCATTCAGGATTTATTGGCAAAGATAGTGGAGTGGTTTGCCATTTCCTTTCCTTCTTCAGCTCATTTGACAGATGAGGAAACTGAGGCAAATAGGGTAAAGTGACTTGCCTGGGCCACACAGCTAGTAAGTGTCTAAGCCAGATCTGAACTCAGAAAGATGAATCTTTCTAACTCCAGACCCAGCACTATCCACTGGGCCACCTATCTGATCTACATTTCATATTTAGACAATGAATTCTTTAGAAAGTTCTTCCTTCTGCTGAGCCCAAATCTTTCTTCTTCTAACTTCCTCCCTTTGGTACTCATCTTGCCCTTTGGAGCTATGAAGAATGAGTTTATTCTCTATTTTATCTGACAGGCTTTTAAATACTTAAAGACGGCAAACATGTTCCCCACTCCGACCTCTTCCCAAGTCTTCCCTACTCCAGACTAAACACATCCCATTCCTTAAGCTATTTATTCTCTTTATAATGTGGTTTCCGGACCACTCACCATCCCGGTCACCCTTCTCTGGACTCACTGCTATATGTCAATGTCTCTTTTATCTCATCTGTATAATCAGAAAAACTTCTCTCTAGAAGCTAAGGGCTCTCTCCAGGGAGGACAGAGGTCACAAACAAGCAAGATAAAGCCCACGATAACACGTTCAATTATTTCAATATGCCAACACCCCCACACCCAAACACACAGCCACATATACATAGGCATGTCTCTGCCTGGAAGGGCTGACCACAGAAACCTCTGGGGACAGATATCGGGCTGGGGCTAGAAGTGAAGCGTACCATTCCTGTCCCACCAAAGTTCTCTTCCCTCCTCACCCCTGCCCAGTGGCAGTCACTCTGGAGTAGAAGTATACCTACACCCAGCCACAGCTACACACAACTCTGCCTTCCAAGCACACACAGATTCTGACAGGGGCATTTCTGCACAGGCAGAAACACGCCAGTCAATCAGCAAAGTTTTATGGGCGTCTCTGGGGCCATGCTCGCTCTGGGCACTTACAAGTTAAGAATAAATGATGCCTGTTTGGGGCTTGTTAGTTATCAAAAAATAAAACAAAGAATCATGCATTTGCAAAGTCCCCAATAGAGCAAAAGCTCCTTGAGAGCAGGGACTGACTGACTTAGCACAGTATCAGTCAGCCATTTTTCAGTTGTATCCAACTCTCTGTGATCCCATTGGGGATTTTCTTGGCAAAGATACTGCAGTAATTTGCCATTTCTTCTCTAGCTCCTTTGATAGATGAGGAAACTGAGGCAAACAGGGTTAAATGAAATTGCCCATGGTCATGTAACTAATAAGGTTCTAAGGTCAAATTTGAACTCATCCTATCCATTACATCACTTAGTTGCTCCAATGTGTTTTACACATAATAAGCACTGAAAGAACCCTTAAAAATCATCAAAGCCAATTCCCTCATTTTAAAGAGATATTGAGTGACTTATCCAGGGTCACACAGCTAGTAAATATATAAGGCAGGATTTGAATCCAGATTTTCCTGACTCTAATACCATTGCCTCATACTGTAACATCATGCTGGCAAGCCAAAGTACCTGGGAAGAGATACTAGAGATGGTATAGCAAATGATAGAGTGGTTGAAGAAGCAAAAGAGTCACCAGTTGTCTTGGTATGCTAGAGAAGCTTTGCTTCCAATCATGGAAGATCCCCTGGAGGAAGTTGCTTGGAACGGTCTTTTTTTTCCCCTCAACATGGGAGAAAGAAGGTTGCTCTAGACACAGAGTAGAAGGTGAGGGGCATAGGAATAAAAGTGTGGCTTGGAGAGAGTGGGCAGGCTTTAGGCTAAGGGAATTCAGAAGGCCATGAGAAGTAGAGATGAGGTAAACCGAAGGAAGCTTGAAGGATGGAGGAAACCTAGCAGTGGGCAAGCTTGTAGTTTTGAGATCCACAGAAAAGAATTTAAGAGAATGGAAGGAATGGTGCAAAAGTATAAAAACCATGTTTGGCCCCAAAGAAGGATTTTGAGGTTCTCTACACTCCCCACTTTCCCCATCCTTTGCAGAGATGAGGAGTAAAGAGGGGCAGTTCATGAGTATGAGCCATTGCTTGTAATGTCAGATTTTTCTTGGGTTGAATTGTTTTGCTAATGGTTCTTTTCTCTCTTTCATCTTAAAAAAATGTCTTTATATAAAGGAATGGCTCTGGGAAGGCATATGATGGAAAATATAAGTGATTTAAAAAAAAAAGAAATCCTTAAAATCTATTTTTTTAAGGTAATAGAAAGATTCCTTCTGGAAACTCATGTACATATAACTACAGGCATGCACCCATGGCATGAGCTTACACACTCATAACTAAATTCCCACATGATTATCCCACATAGTAAAAGGGAACCCAATTTATCAGATGGTGGCCTGGATATAAGATAGCACATAGGTTAGAGGAAGAGAAAGAGGAATGGAACAGAATGGGAGAAAACTTATCACCAACTAGATAGCTAGGTGACAAAGGAGAAAAAGCCTGGAGTCAGGAAGATTTGAGTTTAAATCTAGCCTCAGATACTTACTAGCTGTATGACACTTAACTTCTATCTGCCTCAGTTTCCTTAGCTGAAAAATGGGGATAATAATAGTATAGGTATCCCTTCCACATTGAGAGGGTTAGGGATGCATTGCCCCCATGATCTGGAAAATCCACATAAAATTTTTTGACCTTCCTTTTCAGACCAGAGAAGAAGACTGAATTTTTTTCTTTTTCTATTATAAAGTATTTATGGTAAAAGAAATTGTGTCTATTTGTATTAAAAGATAAAATATGTTGACAATGTACAATACTATACATATATTTCATGCATTTCTGAGTTTCTAAACTTTTTCTGTGTCGTCTGCTGGCCTTTGTGTGTCATCTGCGACTTCTGCAAAATTCCCATTTAATTTCTTATGCCAACCATTGATATATGGAAACTGAGATGGGGAAGGCCATGATGTGGAAGAGATACCTATACTTACTTTCCAGGGTTGTTGTGAGGATCCGTTTTAAAGCATTTAGGAGCTAAAAAATGTTAGGATGATAATGAAAATCTGGCTTCAGACACTTCCTGGCTGGGTGATCCTGGGCAAGTTACTTAACCTCTGTTGGCCTCAGTGTCTTCATATGCAAAATGAGGATAACAACATTCCCTCCCAGGGCTGTCTTGAGAGTCAGAGATAATAACTATAAAACACTTAGCACAGTGCCTGGCACACAGGCTTCCTAGCTCCCTAGGAAGGGCTGAAGGGAAAGTTAGGAGAGGAATGGAGGGAAAGAAGGGGGCCAGGGCCAGGGCCTCACACCCTTCACCCACGCCTCTTACCTCTTTGGGTTGCTGTTTCCCAGCTTGCTGCTGGGTGAGGAGCTGTAAATGAAGCTGCTCTTGTTGTTTCTTATAATATTCCTGTAGCTGAGGAGCAAGGGAGGGGTGGGAATAGGTCACAGAAGGAAGAAAAAATAAACAAACAAACAAACCGTAGGTTGGGTGGCTTTCCTTCTTCCTCTACCCCATCCCCACCCATCTGCTGTGGCCTCCACACTGCCCTAAAGTGAGGGTGGAGAATTGAATTCGAGATCAGGAGTCCAGGCATCCCCATATAACCCTCTCCTAGGGAAAAAGCCCTCACCCTGGATTTGGAGGACCTGGACTCAGTCTCTGATTGGGATGACCCTGGGCAAGTCATGTGTAAAATGAGGAGAGACTGAAATGGCTTGGGAGACCCTTCCAATCAGTCTCTAGACCTCGGATCCAATCCTTTGGCCCCGGCGGCTGAGAACTGCTTCTGGGAAACGCAGAGGGGCTAGAGGAGAAAAGGTCATAGGGAGGACACACTTGGTGTCTAGTGTCAATCACAAGAAGGGATTCCTCATCAAGGGAGGGCACGGTCCTGCCCCTAGCCTCTGCCCTGCCCAGATGGGGCTTTTGTGCCAGGAAGGGAGATCCCCGGCACAGGTCACAGAGCCATTATTATTATTATTGTTATTGTTATTGTTATTATTTTGCTCTGGGGTAGGACTGGCACACCTGAGGCCCCGGGGCACAATGGGAAAGAGAGCAGAGTGTGAGAAGTACAACCCTCCACCAAGAAAGAAAGAAGAAATGGCCTGTGACCCGCATCCAGCTGTTCTAGAAGAATGCAGGCCTGTCTAGCCTGAGCGGTTTCCCCAACTGTCAAACAGGTTTCTGTCACCCTCCTTGGCCTCACCCTCTCCCGGGGCTGGGGGAGCCCCATGGCATTGGTAGTGAACAGGCACAAGAGGCAGGAGGCCAGGCCCGAGGTGGACAGGGGAGACCACCAGGTGGGGGACAGGGGAGGCTTTACCCACTCAGGAACAGCCCTGCACTTGTGTAGGGTCAAGGACGTGTGCATGGACCTGGTGGCAGGAGGTGAGGAGAGGGGCTCCCTGGGACAGGGAGCGAGGGGTTGGGGTCTCACCTGTTGAAGCATGATGGCCTGTTGCTGCTGCAGCAGGGCCTGGAGCTGAGGGGGTGACAGGATCTGCTGCATCTGCTGGGGGGTGATCATCTGTGGAGACATCATGGCCACCGACACTGGCACCTGGGGAGTAGGGAGAGACACCATCCTGATCAGACTCTCACCGGGCCTTTCTCGTTCCTGTTCCCAGATGTTGGCACACCAAACCCAAAAATACAGAACCCCAGAAATGCAAAGGCCTCAACTTGGCCAAGCACACCAGGACAAGAACCCTCTTTACAACGGCCCTGAAAAGTAGTCAATCTACAAGCATTTATTTATTTAGCCTACTATGTGCCAGGCACCGGGCTAAGCCCTGGGGATAGGAAGGAAAACTGAAGCTAGGCCCTGCCTTCAAAGAGCTTACATCCCAATAGCACTTTACTCCCCAACACAGACACTCCCATCCAGTGCCACTGGCCTTCCACCAACTGGATGCCCCCTCTCTGAGCTCTCAGCATTCTTTCTGGGTCCCCCATGCCCAGGATGGTCTCCTTCCCCCACAAACTACTGACCTCCTTGGTCTCCTTTAAGTCCCAACTAAAATCCCCCATTATATAAGAAGGCTTCCCTGCCCCCTCCCTCTATAATTCCTGAGTCTTGCCTCTGTTAATTATTTCCTGCTTGCCCTGTAGGTATTCCTTGGTATGTTGTCTCCTGTCCTATTCTGTAAGCTCCTAGAAGGCAGGAACAGTCTTTTGCCTTCCTTTTATCTCTGGTGTTTAGCACAGTGTCTGCCACAAAGTAGGAGCTGACTAAATGTTTATTGCTTGATTGACCGATTAATGGGAGAGACCACACCACAAACAACATGGTACCTAGAAAATAGAGACAAAGTAGATGGAAAGTAACCTGAGAGAGGAAGGCACGTGGGAGGACTGAGCAAGGTAGTCTGCAAACAGGAGGATTTGAGCTGTGTTTTGAAGGAAGCTAAGGAAAATAAGGCATGGGGTCTAAAGCAATTACTATATGCCTGACTGTGTACCAAGCACTAGAAATATAAGAGAAGCTACCCCACAGCCTCAAGGAGTTTCCATTCTAATGAAGGGTGGGGAAAGGCCTCTTGTGGAAGGTGGCTATTCCAGGCATAGGCAACAGTCATCACAAAGGCATGGGGGGACAAGAAGTAGACTGATACGAGCAGGGAACAGCCTGCTTCTAGATGATTGAGTTTGTGGAGGGGAGTGAGTAAAATATGAGAAGCCTGGAAAGGTAGGAAGGGGCTGAGTTAGGAAGGAAATCTTTCTTTATATCAAGCTGAAATCTTCCTCTCTGTCACTTTTAACCATTGACCTCTGGAGCCAAAGAGAAGAAGTCCAATCTCTCTCTCTTCAAATACTCTCTTGGCCCCTTCCTCCTCACCTCCATTCCTGGCCTTCTCTTCTCCTTGTTAAACATCACTCATTCTTTAACTGAGCCCCATTTGGCCTAGTTTCCAGTTCTCCAGACATTCAGGTCACCTTCCTTCCTTACCTAGAATTCAATACTCCAGAAGTAATTTGGCCAGAGCCTAGTACCAAGGGATGTCACCTCCCTATTCCTAGACTCCATGCCTCTCTTAATGCAGCTGAGGCCAGCAATAGCTTTTTTGGCTGCTGTGTTATGCTGTTGATTCTTAGTAGGCTTGGCAGAGAAGATACCTATAGATGCCAATTTGTGGGTGCCCAAGGGTGCTCAGGAATGCTTCATGTATAAAGAGCACAATCAGCAGGACCTAGATTTTTGTTGTTCAGCCATTTTCCAGTCATACACAATTCTTTGTGACCCCACTTGGGGTTTTCTCAGCAAAAGTATTGGAGTGATCTGCCAATTCTTTCTCCAGCTCATTTTATAGATGAGGAATTGAGGCACATAAGGTTAGTCGACTTGCCCAGGTTCACACAGCTAGTAAGTATCTGAGGTTGGATTTGAACTCAGGAAGAAGAGTCTTCCTGACTCCAGGCTTAGTACTCTATCTGCTATGCCTCTTAGCCTCTCTAAGATGTGGAGGTTGAGTTGCTTTTCTACTAGCAGGGATGGGCTGAATAGAACCATCCTTACTCTCACACAGTCCTACTCACTCAGAGGCAGTGTTGCATAATAGATAGGGTAAGGAACCTACAATCAGGACATGCCTGGGTTCAAAACCCAGCTCTGGCAGTTAGTAGCAGTATGACTCTGGGGGAAATTTCTTAATCTCTCCGAGACTCAGTTTCCTCAGTTGGAAAAATATTACAATAAGAACTTCATGGAGTTGCTTTAGATTTACAATCTAAAATATGTTTTGTTTTGTTTTTTTTAAACCCATACCTTCTGTCTTGGAGTCAATACTGTGTATTGGCTCCAAGGCAGAAGAATGGTAAGGGTAGGCAATGGGGGTCAAGTGACTTGCCCAGGGTCACACAGCCAGAAAGTGTCTGAGGCCAGATTTGAACCTAGGACTTCTTGTCTCTAGGACTGGCTCTCAATCCACTGAGCCACCCATCTGCCCCTACAGTCTAAAATATGAGTTGTTTAAGTTATTATAACCCTGTATCTGAATACCAGCCTTGCCATAAAGCTAGTCAGCCACTGATACAATCAGTGGCTTTGGAACTTATAGGCCTACATTGAGGTTTAAATGTCTGACCCCAGCCCACTTAAGAAGCACAACCATGGGGGCAGCTGGGTAGCTCAGTGGATTGAGAGTCAGGCCTAGAGACGGGAGGTCCTAAGTTCAAATCCAGCCTCAGACACTTCCCAGCTGTGTGACCCTGGGCAAGTCACTTGACCCTCTATTGCCCACCCTTACGATTCTTCCACCTAGGAGCCAATACACAGAAGTTAAGGGTTTAAAAAAAAAAAAAAAGCATAACCACGCTCTCTAATTTATATTACATTTTATAATTTACAAGTCACTTTCATCTCAACAACCCTGTAAGGAAGGTAGTAAAAGTATTTGTTGTTCGCTCCTTTCAATCATGTCTGACTCTTTTTGACTCCATTTGGGGTTTTCCTGGCAAAGATACTGGAGTGGTCTGCCATTTCTTTTTCTAGTTCATTTTACATATGAGGAAAATTAGGTAAACGAGGTTAAGTGATTTGCCCACAGTCACATAGCTAGTGAGTGACTAAGGCCAGATTTGAATCTTCTTGACTCCAGGCCCAGAGCTCTATCCACTGTGCATCTTGCGGCCCAGGAAAAGTATTATTATTCCCTTTTACAAAGGAAGAAAATGAGTCCTAGAGAGAGGACTTGTCCAAGATCACATGAAGAGTAAATAATAAAAGTGGAAATTCCAACCCAGGTTCTCTGATTCCAAATCCATATTGGCATATGTGTGCATAAACAAGGACAAGTACTCCTACTTGTACCACATGGACTCCTGGATCCACCCCCCAAGAGTTGGATTTGAAAGTATCTAGGATGGACCAATAGGGAAGTGTGTTTTGCATAACAAGAAAAATAAAAGAAAAAAAGAAAGTAGCTAGGATGGAAGAGTTCAGCAAAAAGAAGCAGGAAATTGGGTGAACAAATGGGTCCTACACTCCTACTGGGCAACTCACTACTCTGCCATTTCCCTCAAGAGGGGAATTAGAGGGCCAGGCCTAACTCTCTTATTAGTCTTCATACATGAGACCTGGAGGGGATGTGGAAAGTTTGGAGACCTTGCCTCTAGGGTCTGCAAGCCCAAATCATGGGTTCATAGATGCCTGAATGGATAGAGCACTGGGCCTGGAGTCAAGAAGACTCATCTTCCTGAGTTCAAATCTGACCTCAGACACTTACTGGCTGTTGACTCTGAGAAAGTCACATAGCCCTTCTTCCCTCAGTTTCCTCATTTGTCAAATGAATTGAAGAAGGAAATGGTAAACCACTACAGATTCTTTGCCAAGAAAACCCCAAATAGGGGTAGGCTACAACTGAAAAATGACTGAAAAATAGTGATCAAAGAAGATTAAAAACCATCTAATCAAACCTCTTTATTTGAAACAGAAAGAAACTGAGGCCCAGAGAGGACAGTAATTTGCCCAAAGTATCACAGTTAGGAAGTAGCAGAGCTGGGATTTGAAGCCAGATTTTCAAATTCAAAATTCAGTGCTCTTTCTACTTCTTGGTCTGCTCTCCTTTTCTCCCAGGTATTTCCATGCTCCTCTCTCTTATCAACCAATTTGAATCCTACCCTGACTGTCTTTGAGGCCCAGATGCAAGCCTACCTCCAGTGACAGACAGTCCCAGCCTGGCCAGTCTTCCCCTTCTCTGAATTCCTGCAGTATTTGGCTGTCTTCACTGTTTTTATGCATATATTCTCATTTCCTCAGCTATAATAAAAGCCTGAATTCAAGGGAACCCAACTATAAACTCCTCATTAATAAGAATTGGTTTTCTCTTCTAAACTCTACTTTTTGGAGAAAGAGGCAAATGGAAAAAAAAGGGGAGGGGGTGACTTTCAGGGATTTATTTAAAAACAAACAAACAAACAAAGCAAGACAAACAACTTCCAGGCTATGTCCTTGGCTCCTTACATCTCTCTCTACTAAATCCTTCCCTCCCTCCACACCCCCCCCCACTTCCAGATGAGAATTCCTGATCAGCAACAAAATTGGAAAAACAAAACCACAAACCCTCACAAAAGAATAAAAGAACCGGGGGACAGGGAAGCAAACAGAACTTTTCTGTTCGCATTTTGTTCAAGTTAATATACACATTGATTTGAACAAATTGTAAATAATTTTGAATTGGGAGTTTTACATATGGATCATTTTCTTTGCTTATTTGAATGTTTGTTTTTGTTCTTGGTTACTAAGTTTAGGAAGGAGGGAGGGAGAGAGAAAGAGAGAGGGTAGGGAGGGAAGAAAGAAAGGAGAGGGAGAGGTATAGAAAGGGACAGACAGAGGGAAAAAGAGAGAGGGAGGGAGGGAGGGAGAGAGGGGAGGGGGGGAGAGAGAGAGAGAGAGAGAGAGAGAGAAAGTTTCTATTCAGAATGTTGGGACCTGACCTGAAAAATTGTTCAGTCAGCAAAGAAAGTTTCTATTGTTTTCTGAGGACTATAATTAATAAGGCAGGGAAGGGGCCTGAAAGAGAAATTCGTGGTTGTAGTCAATGGACTTAAGTTCCAAATCCCAATAACAATACTGGCTCCCTGTGCAACCTTAGAACGAAACACTTCCCTTTCCTGGGCCTCAGTTGAAAAATGAAGAAGCTACACCAAAATGATCCCTATGATCTCTTCCAACTCTAAATTCACAAGTTTGGGATTGTAAAAAGACTTTCGAAAGTCAAAGATTTTAAAATATTGGAAGAGTCAATGATGTAGGGGTTGTGGAAAGACAGATACACTAATACATTATTGGTGCAAAGAGAACACAAATACACTATTGGTGCAAAGAGAACTGGTCTAAGTTATGGAAAGTGATTTGAAATTGTAAATTATTTTTTTAAAAGTGACTAATATGTCCATACCCTTTGACCCAGAGATCCCACTGCTAGGCATATGCCCCAAGGGGATTAAAGATAGAAAGCCAAGTCCAAGATACACTAAAATATTTCTAGAGATACTTTTTGTACTAGCAAAGAACTGGAAACAAAGTAGATATTGATTGATTGGGGAATAACTAAACAAATTGTGATACAAAATTATGATTAAGAATATTACTGTTTTGGAAGGGACAAAAGGGTGTCTTAGATGTAAATAAAATGATACAAAGTAAAATAAATAGAACCAGGAAAACAATATGCATGATGACAACAATAATGTGGAAAGAGCAATAAAAATGGAAACTAAATGCTTTAGAATTAAAATGACTAAAACTTTAGCCTGTAGAAAAGATAGAATTCACTCCTCTTTTTGCAGAGGGGGGAGGGGGACTACAGATGTGGATCACAATATATATTGTCAGATTTGATCAGGATCTTGTTTTGCTGAATGACTTTTTTCTCCTCTATCTTTTATTAGGAAATAAAAGTAATTGAAAACAGAAGATTAATTAATTAATTAAATTTTCTAGAAGCAGTGAAAAGGAATAGAGGAAAGGTAGGAGGAAAAAAAGAAGGAAGGAAGGAAAGAAAGAAAGAAGGAAGAAAAGAAGGAAGGGAGAGAGGGAGGAAGGAAGGGAGGGAGGAAGGGAGGAAGGAAGGAAGGAAGGAAGGAAGGAAGGATTTTTTAGGATCTCTAACCTCCCAAGCTTTCACTTCTATTACCCTGGGATACCTGAAGAAATGAGATCCCATAAGCCTTGAATATAGTAGCTGCTTAATAATGCTATTTTCAATCTGAAGAATCTAGAGAAATGAGAGGCAATCTTTGTCAGGATTGAGGGTGAGAAAGAGAGGGACAACTTACAACTAGGAAACTGGTAGCACATTATAACTGGAAGAGTGCTGGATTTGGAGTCAGAGGACCTGAGTTCAAATCCTGACCATGCCACTAACTACATGGGCAACCTTGGGCAAGACACTTTACCTGTCAGAGTCCTAGATTCTGTATCTGGAAAATGAGGAAACTAGATTAGATGGGCCCTGCAGTTCCTTCCTAATTCTGTAAGCCTATGTATAACCTCTCTCTCAGTGGGCTGCAACACTCTGGACACTCCATGATATTTGTCATTCCTATCCTCTATTGGAATTGTTTTCTTCTCTGTCACTCTTACTTTCCCTTTAAGCCCATTACAAAAACTACTTCTCCCTTTTTTCCCTTAGTGGTCTCTTTAACTTTTAGCTTTCCCTAAAGCCTACTGTTGACCACTATGGGTCACAGTTTGACTGGGAGAACTCAAAACTAAAGAGGTTGGTTACTTAGCCTAGAAGAGGCAGTTTAGTCAATTAATAAGCACTAGAGGTTGTTCTCCATTGGGGGGGGAAGGGAGTGCAATTTGGAGAGTCCCAGCTAGATAGGGCCTCCAAGGCCATCTAGTCCAATCACTTTACTTTTTTCATATGAGGAAACTGAGAACTGGAGAGTTTAAGTGACTTGTTCAAGAGTATAATGTAAGTGACAGAGGTGAAATTTGAACCTAGGCCCTCTGATTCCTAATCATTCGCTCAATTCGCTGAATCACACAACCTCTAAGCCCAATGCTCAGAGAAAACTAACTAGCCCAAAGTCCTATAGATAATAAGTGGCAGTTGGGATTTTAAATCTAGATTTTCTAACTCTGATTTCAGTGCTTTTTCTTTCCATTGACACCATACTTTCTTCTGTGGGCATGGGGGCGGTGGTGGTGGAGGAACACACAGACTTGGCCCACAACAGGAGAATCTGAGGTCAGACAAAAGGAAGAACTTTTTGGCTTTGAAGACTATGAGTCACTAGGAAGAATAAGTGAGAGTGGCCAAGGGGGTCTGTTTTCCAAGGGCAGACTAACCCTCTCCCTTTGGCTGTCTCCTCTGGAGGAAGAAGAATGGATAAGATGACTCCTTAAAGTCCCCTACATTTGGGAATCTATGACTCAGTTTATCAAAAAAACTGAATATCTGGGCCTAAGCCCAACCACCTCTGTCTTGGTCCAAGGAGTTCTGTAGGATGAATGCTGCTCACTAAGATGGCACAGCTGATTTCATGGTGACTTTGGCCACACTAAAGAATGGCTGGCTACATCCCTGACCCGACCCACTTTCTCAAGGAGTCTCACTTCCTCTATCTCATGAGAATTGGACTCCAGCTTTCCCCAGTCTCCTCCCTCAGCTTCAGAGGCCTGGGTTAGGGATGTGTCAAGATGGGCATCTGCCAGATAGTGAGCTCAGCAAAGTTAATGAGTCACCCTCTGGCCAGGGGCCAGCCCAACAAAAGTGCTTACTAAGGCTAGGAGTCACAGGCCACCCCTCCCCTAAACTCTCTCCTCCCTGCCCCAGAGCTAATAGTAAAAGAATCCCCCTTACTATCCTGCCTCTCCAGACACACATGCTAGTCCTCTTTCCTAGACCAAAGATTATTCTTATTAGAGAGTAGCTTGGCTGGTAGGATGAAGTTGAGAGATGGAAGAATAGGTACAGGACAGGCTCATGTGGGGCCACAGTCCCCCAGAAGAGTAACACTGATGCAGGCTGGGGGTTGAAGCCAAATCCTAAACTAAACACCATGTAGTAAATGTCTTGCTAGGAGCTGAAGTCAAGAAGACTGAGATGAAATGAATTGATTTCTTTTGCTGTGTGTGTGTGTGTGTGTGTGTGTGTGTGTGTGTGTGTGAGAGAGAGAGAGAGAGAGAGAGAGAGAGAGAGAGAGAGAGAGAGAGTGAGTGAGAGTTAGTTGCTATGGAGGGGGGAACACATCAATAAGATATTTTTTAAAGCCTATCAGAGACATTAACTGTGTCTCTGGGCAAGTCACTTAACCTCTACCTGCCTCAATTTCCACCTCTATAAAAGAAGAGGAAGAATAGAGTTGATGTGAGAATCAAATGAGATAATATATGTTAAGGTGTTTTGCAAACTGCAAAAGCTCTAACTATAAGGGTCCTTTTAGCCCTAGTCAAGGATGAAAGAAAAGAAAAGATCCTAGCCTAGGCTTAAGCCCTAATTTAATGTGTGTGATTAGGAGGGGCAGCTAGGTGATACAATGGATAGAGTGCAAGGCCTGAATCAGGAAGATCGGGGTTCAAATCTTACCTTCCTAGTTGTGTGACCCTGAGAAAGTCACTTAACCCTGTTTGCCTAGCCCTTACCCTTCTGCCTTAGAACTGTTGTTGAGACAGAAAACAAGGGTTTAAAAAAATAAAGTGATTAGGAATGTTCAAATCCAGGGTTCACAGAATGACTCTATTCTTTCTACTATGAGGAACAGAAGACCAGGCCTGAACATGAAGGGGAAGGACCCTGGTGAGGCACTGGGTAAAACTCTTGAAATGCTGGAAAGGAAAAAAAAAAAATCCAAGGCATTCTTCGAAGGGAATTTGAGACTGGGAAACAGTGTGTACTATGTCCTCCCAAGGGAACCAGCCCCCACTTCTTTGACAGTTGAGCACCAAGCCCCCCATTCCCTCCAAGTCCTGGCAAAAGATGTTGACCACCCCTCCCTAGGCCAGACTCAGAAACTTAACACCAAATTTGGGAACTCAATTGAATTTGGCTGGAGAGATGTTCAGGAAACCCTTGGGAGTGGGGAGGAGGGGGGAGGCCCAAGGAACTGGGGGGAGGCAAGCAGCAGAGCAGGAAAAGGGCTGCCATCGATCTGTCTTCATTACCCATTTCACTCAAGTTTCAAATCAACAAAATACACTTTTCCGCTTCAGTGCAGTCTCTGTTCCCCCACACACACACTTCTCACCCTCCCCACATCTCCCTTCTCTGCTTCTGAGCTCAAAAGAAAAGCAATTTCCCCAGAAAGTCTCCAGATTCTCCCTACTCCCTGGACAGAACCTGTTTCCTTTGGAGTCAGGTTTTAGGGGTTAGGGAAAAATAGATTATTGGGGTGTCCCTCCTTCATATCTCTCAAGAAAATTAACATGTCTAGATGATGAGTGAAAGGAGAACAAAATCAAAGGCCCCAAGTCAAGTAAGCATACCAGAATGTTCCCTTGGACCCCATTCTCTGAGACCACCTTCTCTTGACTTAAGGGGAGTCCTGACTGGGGCTCTATTCTCAGTTATTGGAAGAGGATGTGATTTGAGGTAGTAGGGGGAAAGGTTATGAGAAGAACCTCATCTGCTTTTTTACCTCCAGGTACAAAGATCCCTCACAAGGTCTAGACTGAGTAGGATTGTCATCATCCATGATCAAATGAGATGATATTTGTAAAGCACATAGCACAATGTCAGGGATGAGGTAGGTGCTTAATAAATGATTCTCCCTTCCTTTCCTTCCACATATTGAAGCAATCTCCTAGGAAAAGGTCTTCTTAATCTCCCCTTCCCACCTGAGAAATCTTTTTGGATGTCAGAGCCTTATTCCTCCTATGGAAGTTCAAGTTTATTCACCTTTGTCCTTTCCCTCGTGCTGTTAGCAACCTGCAGGGTTTTGGAGAGTGACCTGCACCCCATGGAGTAGCACTCAAGAAGATATATTGCCCAAGGATGGGTTTGGATAAAGGAACAGTGCTCCTAAATTCACTCCAGACTTAGACTTAAAGCTATTTCCTCTGTGGTTTTTTTCCTTCCCTTTAGAGAGGAGCATACGATAGTAGATTTCCTATTTTAAAAGGCCACGCCTGGAGTCTGGAGGACCTAAGTTCAAGTCTAGCCTCAGACGCTTCCTAGCTGTGTGATGCTGGGCAAGTCCCTTAACCCAATTCCCTAGCCCTTGTCCTTCTGTCTTAGAGTTGTTTCTAAGATAGAAAGTAAGAATTTTTTTTTAAATGAGGGGAGGTTAGAGACCATCCAATAAACCACTCATTTTACAGATGAGGAAAGTGAAACCCAGAGATTAAATGACTTGCTATAGGTCCCCAGTATTTGAACTCAGGTGCTCTGTTTCCCTCCCTGTTTCGAGAAGTTAGTCCACTCAGCTGTGGAAACAACTGTCCTGATTGGTGAGTGCATACAAATTCACCTAACCTACTCTAGTTCTAGCCAGATTCAGACAATATTTCACATCCCATTCAGTCATCTACCAGAAAACCCAGACCCATTTACAGGTATTCTTTGAAGGCACAGAGACTGACTGACTCTCTCTCTCTCTCTCTCTCTCTCACTTTTGTACCCCAAGTACCTAGCAAGAGTGTCTGGTGTACAGCAGGTGCCTAATAAATACTTCTTTGATCAAGGCCTGGATTACTATGATGGTGACTCACCATCTCACAACTTCTCCAAACTCTTTCAAAGACATGTCAGAAAAGTTATCAATGTGGCAAGTCTCCCACATGGGGGCGCAGCTCAGCCCTAGACCATTCTTGCCTTCTCCCTCCAGTCTGTAGGCCCCCCACTGTAGAATTGGCCCTTTTCTCCCCAATCTCACTATTGTCCTCCCCAAAAAAACACAAACACAAACACATTCACTTATCTCTGTCTGTCTCTATCTGTCTCCCCTTCTCTCCCTCCCTCCCTGTTTTTTCTCTCTCTTTCTGTCATTCTCATTCTCTCTCTCTCTCTCTCTCTCTCTCTCTCTCTCTCTCTCTCTCTCTCTCTCTCTCTCTCTCTGTTGTT
>NC_058133.1:272725469-272754940 GCF_016433145.1 Gracilinanus agilis | reverse complement strand
ATCTAGTTTCAAGGCAGGGAGAGTTAAAAGCTCATTAATGTGCAGGGACCCCCGGCCCCTTTGAATCTCGTCACAGGATGTGAACGGGCAGGAGCTGGCCCCAGTTGCCACAGCAACTTCGGTGGGAGTTCCCAGACGCTAGGCAACCCTCCCATGACCCTCCCTGACCTTTCACCCCGAGCGACCCTGGGGACAATGGGAGTGCACGCTAGAGGGGCCCAGGACGCTTTTTAGCCCGGCCGCCAGCCGGCTCAGCCCGCCCCCCTCCCCCTGGGCAGGCTCCGCCCCCTCCCCAGGCTCCTTCACTCTGCAGCCTCCTCCGTGCCCGGCGTCCACGGCGGGGGTGGGGCGGGGGGTGGGGGGTGTTTGAGGCGGGTTTGCCTCCCCACGCCTCCCAGAGCTGGCGCAGGCGGCTTCGCCCCTCGCTCCTCTCTCCGTGGGGACGGAGAGGCTCAGAATGCTCAACCGCTCCCCTCCCGCCCCTGCCGGGCCTCGTGCTCAGGCTTAAGCTAAGACCTAGTCCCTGCCTCCATGGTGCCTACAGTCTGGGCCGGGCACCGAGGGGCTTCATCAAAACACCGTGTGACCGGAAAGAGAATTCCGAGAGAAAGAGCGGGCCAAAAGGCCACGTGACATCCCCGAGGGAAGGCTTCTCAGGGGAGAGGGCTTTGGACTATCGCGTCTGGGCCAAACTTTCCTCTTTTGTAAAGTGAGAAGGGGTTGGACTAGACAACCCCTACTGAATTGTCTTGGCATCAGTAAGCCATGAGTTTAAATTCTGTACCAGCCATTGTGTGACCTTGAACAAGTCACTTAGCTCTTCTCAACCTCAGTTTCCTCATCTGAAAAACGGGCCTCAAAAGAGCCCTGACATAACAAAGTTGTGGTAAGGAGATATTATGAAATTATCTCTTTAAAACATTTCTAAAACCTTAAAAACACTACATAAATGTTAGCTGTTATTCATGTGTGACTCAGGAGCCCAGGCAAAGTAAACCTGGGACACCAAAGAGCCAGAATACTTCCTAGCAGTGTGACCCTGGGCAAGTCACTTAAACCCAAAGCTGGTACCACTGTTCTGCCTTGGACTGGATCCTTAGTATGATTACAAGTCAGAAGGTAAGGGTTTAAAAAAAGGTGGGGGGATGTCTTGGAGGGCAATAGGGACCCTCCCTACCAAAGGTATCCCCAGTGGGTATAAGAGCCTGAAGCACCATCAAACCTCTGGGGATCCCCACTCTGCTCAGAATACATGGCAGCACAGTAAACTTGTTAATACAGGTACAAGCAGGGTAAGGTAAACAGCCAGGGGAAAAGGCTTTGTGCAGAGCCAGAACGAGGAGCAGTTGGAGGAGGCAGCCATCAAGGGCACAGCATGCAAGGACAAGGAGTGCAGGAGAGGAAGCCACTTTAAATATATTATTATTATCATTACTATTAAATAAAAGCACACTTTTTAAGGTTAGAATATGTGCCCCTCAATGACACTCGGACCTTTATTTAGTAAAACTTTTAACGAATAGGTCTACGGTGGACAGTCAGACCGGTGGGCATGTGTGTGTGTGCCCATGAGGACCCTTGGAGGGTCCTCAAGCCTTGTCTCCGGCCTCCACAAATGTCTTGTCCCAGTTCTGATGAACCATCTAAGAGGGAATGGTGGGTCCCTTTTTAAAAAAAATATTTTAAACCCTTCCTAATCTAACTCTTCCTTACTTTTCCCTGTAGATTCCATGCCAGGAATGTCACACATACAAATCCAGGGCCCTCGTGCCTAGAAAGCCCTCCCTCTCCACTCCTGCCCACTCAAACGGGATCTTTTCTCTAATTCTCCAGCTCCAAGGCTGCCTCTTCCCGGAGGTCTTTCCGGGAGTCTAGTACCCACCTCCCAGCACTTTATATTTCATTTCCATACTCTCCATTTTCTACTGGGGAACGGTAGCATTCCCCAGTAGAAGGTAAGCTCCCGGAGGGCAATGGCAGTGGGGGTTTTGTATAGAGAGGAGGTAGTGGATTAATAAAAGGTTGTGGATTGATTGATTGATTGAGCACCATCTTTATTCCCCAGGCCTGCCCTCCTAAATCCTTTCCTGGGCCAACAACAGGAACTGGGAGGCAGTCTGACCCTCAGAGGGGTGGGTGCTCATTAACACTTGCTTAGTGAGGGAAAAGGGGGATTTTCAATGAAAGGGAAGGACGGAAAGAGGTGGAAAAATAATGGCCCCTCCCCCTTTGCTGAGGCCAAAAGGCAGGATCTGGGGAGGGGGGGGCGCTTAGTAATTGTTTCGAGGGAGGCTGTGGAAAGAGGTGGTGAGCTGGAGTCGATGGGCCTCTTCCCCACAGCCCCAGATTTTCCCTTCCAGGTCCGGGTCTGGCCTGTTCAGACCTCCCCCAGCTCCCTGGCCTCACTCTATTTTAACAGGCTCTCCCATCGTGTTCTGAGGTTTGGGCCTAAACTCCAGGTCACCGGCCTGATTTCTGACCCCCCTCCCACATAGCTCCTTGCTCATTGCTACTACAGTTGCCCCCTCCTCTTCCACCCTCTCCCCATTCTGTTTTCAGACCTTAGACGTCTCCTGTTGTAAGCCCTGTCTTGAGTGCCTTTTCTACATTTCCAGCTACCTCCTGGATCTCCCCACTAGGGAGGATGTCCCTTTGGCACCTATCAGTTTCACGGCTCCAAAGCTGGGCTTGGCATCTTCCCCCCAATAAATCTGCTCCGTTCTGGTGTAGGGTACCCCCCTCTCCCAGAGAGGGCCCGATGCCTCAGCATCGTTCCTGCCTTCTCCCTGCTCTCTCATCCCCTAGACTCAAATATTAAAGAGCCCTGTGGATTTGGCCTCTGTTATATTTCCTGTATCTGTCCCCTCCTGAAGGCCCTCATCACCTCTTGGTCTGGATTATTGTAATAGTCTTTTTTTTTTAAACTCTTACCTTCCATCTTGGAGTCAATACTGTGTATTGGTTCCAAGGCAGAAGAGTGGTAAGGGTAGGCAATGGGGGTCAAGTGACTTGCCCAGGGTCACACAGCTAGGAAGTGTCTGAGGCCGGATTTGAACCTAGAACCTCCCATCTCTAGGCCTGGCTCTCAATCCACTGAGCTACCCAGCTGCCCCCTTGTAATAGTCTTTTAACTGGACTCCTTGACTCCTGTCTCTTTTCTTTTCCATTTAATTCATCCTTTGACTAGGATGTCAAAGGAAGCTTCTGAAGGCCTCCAGTACCTGCCTAGTTAGGTCACACCTCTCCTGAAAAACCTTTACTGGATGCCCATTACATCTGCAACTGCCTGTATGATAAAATACAGATTTCTTAGCCAGGAAATTTAAGACCCTCCATAATTAATTCATTATTAAGTTCCTGAGACAGCTAGGGGGCTCACTAGGTAGAGCACCAGGCTTGCAATCAGGAAGACTCATCTTCATGAGTTTAAATCTGACCTCAGGGGGCAACTGGGTGGCTCAATGGATGGAGAGCCAGGCCTAGAGATGGGAAGTCCTGGGTTCAAATCTGGTCTCAGACACTTCTTAGCTGTGTGACCCTGGGCAAGTCACTTGACCCCCATTGCCCACCCTTACCACTCTTCTGCCCTGGAGCCAATACAAAGTATAGACTCCAGGACAGAAGGTAAGGGCCTAAAAACAAACAAACAAACAATCAAATAAATAAATGGGTGGATGCATAAATCTGACCTCAGCCACTTCCTAGCTGTATGACCCTGGGCAAGTCACTTCATCCTGTTTGCTTCCATTTCCTCATCTGTAAAATGAACTAGAGAAGGAAATGGCATATCACTCCAGCATCTTTCCCAGAGAACTCTAAATGGGTCAGCAAGAGTTGGACACAACTAAAATGACCAAACGACAACAAAGTCCTTACTATGTCCTCAGCACTGTGCTAGGTGATGGGGCTACAGAGACAAAAGATGAAATGGGCCTTGCCCTCCCTCAAAGAACTTATACTCTATAGGGGAGAGAATATGCAAGTAAGTAAGAACATGAAAATATATTAAAAATAACCATAAGGTAATTTCTTGGGACAAGGGAGAGAACACTGGTTTCTAGGGGAAAGGCTTCATGTTGAAGCTGTCATTTATGCAGAGTTTTGAAAGAAAGGATTCTAAGAGGCAGACATAAGGAGGATGGCCATTCTAGGCCTGGAGAACAGCCAGTGCCAAGGCGAGGGTTCAGGAGATGGAGTGCCCCGTGTGAGGAAGGACAGCAAAACCAGTTTGGCTGTATGAAGCACCAGAGATAGCAAGAAAGGGAATAATGTATCATATAGTTGGAAAGGTAAGTTGGGGTCTGGTTGTAAAGGTCTTTAAAAGCTAAACAGAAGGGGCAGCTGGGTCACTGAGTGGATAGAGCCAGGTCTAGAGTTGGGAGGACTTGGGTTCAAATGTGATCGCTGATACTCCCTAACTGTGTGACCCTGGGCAAGTCACTTAAACCCAATTGCCTAGCCCTTACTGCTTTTCCACCTTGAAACTGATAATTTAGTATTGATTCTAAGACAGAAGGTAAGGCTTTTGAAAATCTTTAAATTTTAAATTTAAAAATAAAGCCAAACAGAGGAATTTATATTTGATCCTAGAGCCCCTGGAATTTATTGAGTTGACATGCTCAGACTCATGCTTTGGGAAAATCACTTTGGCAGCTGAGTGGAAGATGGATCAGGGAAGAGAAAGCCTTGAGGGAGGGGGATCAATTAGGAAGCCACTGCAATAGTCCTGGGGAGAAGAGCTGAAATCTGAAGGGCAGTTGTATGAGTAGAGAGCTGGGGACAGAGACTATATATTGTGCAAGTGGAAAGTGGAAATTTGGCAACCAACCATATATATAGGTTAAGGGAGGGTAAGGAGTTAAAGGTAATACCAAAGTTGGGAGCCTAAGTGACTGGTGGGGTGGTGCTCTCAAAGAGAAATAAGAAAGCACAAAATAAGAGAGTGGAGATTTTGGGAAAAGGTCATGATTTCCATTTTGGATACCCTATATTGCAACCTCTTTGCATATGGGTGGGCCATCAGGCCTTTAATTCCTTATCTCTGCTTTTTTGGAATCCCTTTCCTTCATGAAGGCTTCTTGGATCTCTTTTCCCTTTCGGCCCTCTTAAAATCAATACTCCTTCTAAATTTTCCTAGAGTCCTTAATTGGATCCTTTCTTTGCAGTTATTATACTTTATTCTGAAACTTACTTATTTGAGTATATGTTGGAATCTCTTCATTAGATTATAAATTTCTTGAAGAATAGGAGGAAAGGACCTACTTACATGAAAATACTTTTAGCATCTCTCCTTGTAGTGGCAAAGAACTTATATATAACCCAGTGCAGTTGCTTGTCAACTCTGGGAGGGGGGAGGGAAAAGGGGAGGGAAAGAAAATGAATCATATAACTATGTGTAAAATATTTAAAAATAAAAAAAATTTTTAATTGTAGTGGCAAAGAACTGAAAACTGAAGGGTGTCCATCGATTGGGGAATGACTAAACAAGTTGTGGTATATGTTTGTAATGGAATCCTATTGCCCCTTAAGAAATGACAAACAGGATGAGTTCAGAAAAACCTGGAAAGACTTATATGAACTGATGCACAGTGAAGTGAGCAGAACTGAGAGAATAGTAACAGAAATACTGTACATGATCAATTGTGAAGGACTAAATTATTCTCAGCAAACCAAGGTCCCAAGTTAACCCCAAGGGACTCATGATAAAAAATGCTCTCCAAAGTCAGATGGATGTGGATCAAAGCACACTATTTTTCACATCAGTGTATTTACGGTTTTATTTTGGGTTTGGGTTTTATGTAAATGTGCTCTTACAATGATGACCAATATAGAAGTGGGTTTTGCATGATAATAAAAATAAAATGTTTAAAAAATTAAAAATGCTATCCAAAGCCAAAGAAGGAACTGTTGGAGTCTGACTGCAGATCAAAGCATGCCATCTTTTGCTTTATTTCTTTTAAGAGTTTTTTATTGTATGTGTGATATGTGTCTTCTGTCACAGCATGAGGAATATGGAAATATGTATTGCATGACAGCATTGGTATAACCTATATCTGACTTTTTCCACCTTGGGGAGGAAGAAAGGGGAGAAAGAGAGGGAGGTAGAGAATCTGAATGTGCAAAATACCAGATAACAATTGTTAATTGTTTCTACATGTAATTGAAAAAAAAATAAAAGAAAGTGAAAAATAATAATAAAACAAGTTTCCCGAAGGCAGGGACTATGTCCTTTTCATCTTTGAATCTCCCCACAGTACCTTCACATAAGCAAATATTTGTTGACTTGAATTGTTTACCCAGCGCACTAAACCTTCCAATGAGAAACTAGGACAAGAAAAAGTGGGAGAAAAACAGAAAGACTTTAAGAAGTAAGAGATTGTGAAATAACAACACAGAGGGGCAGGAACATGGAGAGAAGGGCAATCACACCCAGCCAGTTGGCAAAATTATTTTTAAAAAACAACTGGAATAATGTTGAAGGATTGTGGGAAGGCAGACAAACACCCACTAATAATATTGTTGATAGAGCTATGCATTGATTCAACCATTATGAAAAAATAATTTGGTATTATGGGAAAAAATCACTAATCTGTTCATTTTCTTTGACCCATTTATCTCATTACTGGGCATATGTTAAATATATATACATATTAAAAAATCAATGACAAAAAGAAAGGTCCCATATATAACAATATTCATAGCAGTACCTTTTGTGATTTTTTTTAAACCTGTAAACAAAATGGGTGATTATTGTTAGAAATTTAAACAAATTGTGGTATATAAATGTTATGGAATATGATTGCTCTATTAAAAAAACTACAAATAAGAGGAATCTTGAGAATTCAGAGAAAGGTCCTTAGGCTCTATTTTAAAAAACTATAAATAAGCATAATTCTGAGAATTTAAGAATTCAGAGAAATATTCTAAGACTTTTATGAAATGATAAAGAATAAAGAAAGAATCAAGAGAATAATATACACGACTACAATAATATAAATTAATACAGCACAATAAGGTAGCTGAAGGCAGATAAATTACAATGAAGGATCTTGGTTCTGGAGGCAGAGGATTAAACACAAATCTTGCCTCTCAGTAGAGGTGGGGGACTACAGGTAAGGAACACTGCATATGCTGTCAGATGTGGTTATTCCGTCCATTGATTTTGCTAAAGTGTTTTTATTTGTTATAAGCAAACAATTCAATGTATATGCGCTCACCCAATGTGTGTTTGGGGAAGAGTATATCAGGAAATTACTATGATGTAAGAAAATGAGCAGATAAAAAATAGAGGAAAAGGTAGAAGTAGTTCTGGAGACCATACTCATCCTTAACTCAAGTGATAAACCCTTAATTAAGAATCTGTTCCACAGGGTCATTCCCTAGCATTTTAGGAGGGGTGATGTCAAGGGAATGGGAGCTAAACTACCTATATTCCTTGCTTCTTTCCTTCTACAAACATTTCATGAACACCATTGAATTTTCCTCCTTTTTTTCCCTAAAGGGAACTGCCTCAGAGAAGCAGTTCAAAAAGTATTAGATTACAAATCTGGAGGCTGTCTAAATCGAAGTCTTAGCTTGGACTCTAACTAGTAGTAGACCTATTATGAGGTTATCTTCTCCAGGCCTCAGTTTCTTCATCTATAAAATGGAAATAATAATGCCTATTCTATTTTCTTAAAGAATACCAGAAGGATTAAATTAGACCATGTATGTGAAAGCTTCAGCTCTATAGAGATATAATGTATTTATTTGTTTAAGGAAAGGGCTAATACAGAGGCCTCTAAGGACTTCCTCATAGATGCAGGAGCTCGGAGCATGGGAAGGGGCGGTGGAGGAGGGATAAAGGAGTGGGAGAAGGAAGAAGGAGCCCTATCCCTGGGGCAGCTACCAGGATTTCTTTCCCACACTCCCCTCTGCTTCGCCAATTCCCGTGGCAATGAGCTGAAGGGGTTGAATGGGTCCCAGAGAGTTCAGGACCTCAGGATCCCCAAGTAACCCTAATAAAAGGCAGTGAGGGAAGGAGTGATGGAATCTATATTCCGACCTTCTCCTCCTCCCCTCCCTTCCCCCCTTTTCCATGTCTCCCCCCCCAACACACATACACACACACTGGGTTGTGGTTAGCTAGGGCCCCACCCTGTGCATCACATTTGGGAAACAGAAGGATTGCCTAGGGCACGGAGCCATTTAAAAATAAAAACAAAAACAGGAATAAACAGAACACATAAACATGGGCTGTGTATATACATAGCTGCCTTGAAATGGAAAACTGAAAACTTCACTCAAAAATGAGGCGCCATGATGTGGTGTAGAGGTAAGACACTAGGTCTCAGTCAAAAGTACTGGGATAAAATTTTAACCCATCTCCTAACCTCATTCAAAGCCTCTTCCCCTCTCTGAGCCTCAGTTTCCTCAACAGTTAAGGGAAAAGCTTGGTCTCTGCTCTCTAAAGTACCTCCATCTCTAAACCTTACAACACAGTTCACAATTCTGTCTTTTCAGGCATTTTTCTGTCGTGTCTGATACTTGTGACCCCATTTGGGGTTTTCTTGGCAAAGGCACTGGAGTGGTTTACCATTCCCTTCTCATATTGTTGTACCCAAAAAGTCCATTTTATATATAACTTCTCGTTCCCCGACTACAACATCCTCCTGAGATAGGGTAGTCTGATTAGTCTCATTTTACAGGTCAGGAACCAGAGGCTCAGAAATGAAAAGTTGTCTGTCCAAGGCGACAGGGATAAGAGGTAGCAGGAATATCACTTGAACCCAGTTTATCTGACTGGGAAGCCACTGGGGTTCTTTCCCCCATCCTGCCTCTTTAAACATGGCCAGCCCACCCTCCACAGCTACCATAGTGGGGATTTGAGATGACAGATTTAAATTATCCAGACAATTGGGTCCACACTTTATCTGTGCTCCTCAAAGCAATGAGGCACTTCTTCAGATACTAAATAAATGTTTTAAAATAGGACTTTGCCCTAGGTGGTAATTTTCCCCCTGCGTTCAATATTCCTGGCAAGGTTCATACTTGTGGAGGGAGGGGGAAGAGGGAAGATGGTTCAGGAACCCTTGCTGGAGGGGCTATACTAGCCATATAAAAATGGGTGTGGATGGGGGACTTTTTTTGGAGGAGAAGCACTTTGTTTTTTGTTTTGTTTTCATATAAAGTATGTCTCTTTAGGGGTGGAGTAGGGAACATTTGCACTTTCATTATGGGGAAAACCAGTTGAGTTTCTGCTTCCTGCTTGCCGGGAGAAGGGAGTCTCTGATTCCAGAGTTCTGGTTGTGCCTCTTGGGGCCCTTCTCTTACTAGGATTGTTGAGCAGTGCTAGGGATACTCCAAGACACTAATAACAGACACTCCACTCCCTTGGGATGGCAGAGCGGGATCTGGAAACATCTCTTGTTCTGTTCCAAGCAGCAGAGAAAAAGAATCATTTTTTTCAGTCTGCAAAACCTTCCTGTATCAGGCGGTACAAGGAAAGTTGACAATTTTTTTCAGAGAAGTTGTAGGTTCACCTGACATCCACTCAAGATGTCCTTAGGCTAGTTCCTTCACCATTCTCTGGGTTTGTTTCCTTCTTTGTAAAAAGAGGGAGATGGGAGAGGTTGGCCTAGAATCTAGATGCTTGATAAGGTCCCCCCCCTTCTACATGCGTAACTTTGTACATTCTGAAATCCCTTCCAGCTCTGACATTGTATGTCCTGTGTTCTAAAGTCCCATGTTCTAAGGTCCTTTCCTGCCCAAGTAATCCTATTTTCTGTGTTTAACTTTCTATATTTCTATATTTCTATATTCTATATTTCTATATAAAATGTTTACTACCCAAGTAGGATCTTGGACAAGTCATTAACCTCTATGTACCTCAGTTTCCTTTTCTGTAAAATGAGGTAGTTAAACTAGGCAGCCTCTATGGCTAACAATTCTATGATCTTATGATCCCATCCAGCTGACACTCTAGGTTTTATGTTCTACTATTTGATCAGGTAAGATAGGACACTTCATGGTATTGTAGTAAGAGTTCTTAAGAGTCAGAGGTCATGATTTCAAATCCTACCTCTGATGCTTCCTGCATGTATAACATTGGGGCAAATTATTGCTCCACAGTTTCTTATCTATAAAGTGAGAGAGTTGGATTACATGGCCTCTGATGTCCTTCCAGTCCTAGATCTAAGATCCTAGGAAGATGCCTTCACAATTTGACTTTCTGGGTCTAATACTTCACGCTCCAAAGTCCATTCCAAGTGGAAACAATGGTCTGAGAGTCAGGAGATGCAGTTCCAGTGCCTATTCTATAGCTAAAATTAGCTGAGTGACTTCAGACAATTTATTGTCTCTTTCTTGGTCTCAGTTTCCTTATCTGTAAATTGAGGAGCGGGGAAGGTGTAAATTAAAGAACTTCTAAAATCTCTCACAACTTGAATTCTAAGGTGGTAGGCTCCTGTAGTTTTTGTTCACGGTCCTCCAGGATCTAATGTGATTCAGGGTGGGCAGGACTGGTGTTCTGGCTTGGGGTGGGTTGGAGGTGCGTTTGACAGCAGAGTGAATGGAGAGGGGGGCAGGCTGGGCCTCAGCTGTGGGCCTCAGAAGGCAGGGGTGTGACTCTCATTTCACATCTTCTATTTCCGCATTCACCTTGAAGCCATCAGGGCTAAAAGGGGCAGCTTCGGATGGGAGAAGCAGAAACAAATAAATGAAGGAGAATCCCTGGCTGAGGGCTGGCCCAGCCGGTTTTCCCCAAACAAGTAAAGCATGATTCTCCCTCTTTCCCCAACCCATGACACCTGGGGCCCCTGCCTTGTTATCATACAGCTGGGCTCACTGGGCAGTGTCAGTGACTCTTAACTGTCTTGCAGAGGCAGCTCTGACCTTAATTCTTTACAGAAAACAGAGTGTGTGTGTATGGGGGATGGGGACAGGAATAATTGGAAGGGGGAATAGGATATGAAAGTGGGGGGTGGTATTCAAAAAGAAAGGAGCCCCAGAGGATCCCCATGAGTCTCATCCATCAAAAAATGAGGGATTTGGGAAGTATTGTGGCACAGAGGGCACAGACTTGACCTTAGAGTTAAGAAGACCTGGTTGCAAGCCCACAGCTTATAGGAAGCCTTTTCCCACTACCATTTAATTCTAGTTGCTTTCCTCCTATTGATTATTTCCCATTTTTCTTGAATATAACTTGTTTGTACATCGTTGTTTAGATGTTGTCTCTCCCACTAGACTATGAGCTCCTGGAGGAGAGCAGGTACCATCTTTTGTCTTTTTCTGTATCTTCACCACTTTGCTCCGCGCCGGGCCCACAGATTTACTGAAACATGCTGGCTACACAAGCCACTTGACCTCTCAGTTTTCTAGTTAACTCTCTGAGACTATAAGGATTTTTTTGTTTTTAAACTTTTGCCTCTAATTGACACAAGTATCTGTTCCAAGACAGAAGAGCTGTAAGGACTAGGCAACTGGAATTAAGTGACTTGTCCAGGATCACATTGCTAGGATGTGTGTCTGGGGTCAGAAGATAATATAATTTTTTTTCAGACTCTTACTTTCTGTTTTAGTACCAACTCTAAGACAGAAAGGCAAGGGCTAGACAACTGGGGTTAAGTGACCTGCCCAGGGTCCCACAGCTAGGAAGGTGGAGAGAATTAGAATCGGAGCTCATAAAGTCATCGGTTTAGGGCTGGAAGGGACCTTGCTTGCCAACATCTTCCCCATTTTACAGATAAGAAAACAGACCCAGAGCCAGGGGAGGTGACTCATCCAAGGTGACCCAGGGAGTAAGTAAATGGCAAAGCTGAGATTTGAAAACCCAGGTCCTCTGCCCTCAAGTCTAGCGTTCTTTCCATTATTTGAGAAGATCCTTGAGTTGACAGGATCCTGCCCAGCCAGTCTCAATCACAGAATGCCCAGGAAATGACCCACGTGGTTCCCATCCACTCACATCCTAGAAGTGCACACACTCGGGTCCTTCCCGTCCCCAGACGAGGGCACAGCGGTAACTCTCCAGGCACTGCAGGCTCCTTCCAAGCCCCACCCCCTAGAGTTTTCTATCGAAGGAGCCTCCTAGAAGTTAGACTTATCCCTTCTCCTCCCCCTGGGCCCGGGGTCTCCTCCGCCGGTTCCCAGCCACCTGGGAGACCGGATGGTGGAGGGTGCCTGGCAGGGGCGCTACAACACTGGACCTTCTGGGGACCCGGGAAACGAGGCTGGAGGGCTGGAGGAAAGGCAGTTTGTCACTCGGCAGAAGCTCCATCCTCATTAAGGCAGGGGCGGGAGGAAGGCCCAGTTCTCCTCCCTCTTTCCCCTCCCCCCAGCCTGAGGGATCAGAGGAGACAGACGGATGGAGCAGAAAGGGGTGGGGGGAAGGGAATGAAGGGGTGGGTAAGAGTGGGGGTGGGGAGAAGGAGATGGAGTGGGGGGAGGGGAGTAAGAGTCGACTCCTACCTGTTGCTGCTGAAAGTGCAAGAGCTCCACAGGGCTCATCTCGCCGTTGCTCTCCCCGCCGGCTCCTCCATCTCTCCCCGCTGCTGCTGCTGCTCCTCCTCCTCCTGCTCCGGTCACAGTTCCTGCCGTTCCAGCGCCACCACCGCCACCATCGCCCTGGCTAGAGAGACTGCTGACTCCGTTCTGACCGGACGGAGCCGACCTGATTGTCTCCGAGGCAGATTCCACCATCATGTCGCTCTAGCGGGACCTGGAGGAGGGGATGGGGGTGGGGGGGAGTGGGAAAGAGAGGAGGGGCTGAGACTCGGGAGCTGGACCGGCCGAGCTAGCTCCCGATCCCCAGGCAGTTTTGTGTCCCCGATACCCACATGCCCCAACTGGAGTCTGCTTCTCAGGCACCACCCTCACCCCATCCAACCTCCCTCCCCCAAATTCTGCCGGCAGACATCCCCTTGAATGTAGCCTCCTCCCTCTTGGCCTGAAGCTCCCCCAACCCCCAAGCCCAGGCCAAGGAAGAAGTTGGGGGTGGGGGGGGATGGAATGAGCCAAGAGCCCAGCCCCAGAGTGAAACTGGTATTAGGTGAGTTTTCCTCCCTTCGTCTTCCCTCCGGTTTGTGGAGATCCCAGTCCTTGGCCAGGGAGAAGGCAAAGGAAGGCTGCCTTACAGTTGCACTCCTATTAAAAACCCAATAACCTCTGTGCTCTAGGATAAGGCCTTTGGAGTTTAGAAGAGCTGGGCTCCAGGCCTGCCCAGCCCTGTCCTCACCTGACTCCTCAAAAATGCACAGGAGGAAGTTCAAGGTTGGGGGAGGATGGGGGGGGGGGGAGGGTTTGACAGGAAGAAATTAATGTGACTCCCTCCAACCCCTAGAAATGAACATGATTGTGGTGAGGGGATTATAGGATCAAGGCCTAGAATAGGCTTGAGAGACTGACCAATTCAATCCAATAAACATTTATTAAGTGCCTTTTATGTGCCAGGCACTGTGCTATAGAGCCCGAGATACACTTAATAAAAAGAATCAGGGTCTCCCTTCTTTTCCCCCACCCACCCCCATCCTATTCTACAGGTGAGGAAACTGAGATCCCTGAGGGGTTCTCAGGCCCCACCCCAAGCCAATCCCACTTTTCTTTTGGGAAAAGAGCCAGCTATATTTTTCCTCAGGGTCTTTGATTGAGAACCTAGAACACCCAGGATGGAGTGTTGTTTTTCCAATTTTATTGTAGGATAGCTTCTGTGTATCATAAAAAAAAACAGAAGAAATAGTTGGAAAACAGCCAACTATTGAGAGGACACATCAACCAGCCCCCTAAGTCAAGCGTCTGCCAAAGCTATGGCCTCAGGACTTTTCCTTCTTCCCCAAAAGGAGAAATTCCCATCCCTTCTTTGGTTGACCCAGAGCTACTGGTTTCAGTCCTTTTAGATTATCCATTTTCCTGAGATATAAGAGGACTGGGGAGACTGTCCTGCCAAATTCTTCGGAGTGATAGATTTGGAAGTAAAAGCCAAGAGTTTGAATCGTGTGGCTCTAATTCAGTAATGTGTAATCTTGGGCAAGTCATTTTCCTTTCTCTGGGCCTTATAAGGTCTTCCCATTTATATAGAGGTATTGGACTAGATTCCTAAAAGTCCCCCTCTTAGCTCTAAATCAATAATCCTAAAATTCTAGGTGGCACATTAAGCACCTACTATATTCAAAGTAGAGTAGTAGGAGCCTGGAGAAAAATATAAAGATTAGAGAGGACATGCTCTTCCCTCCTCACCCCTATTCTATTTTCCTAGGAAAACTTAATTTCCCTAGATCTCAGTTTCTGCAATGGTTAAATGAGGGAGTTAAACTAGATGGGGTCTAAAATCCTTTCCAGTCCCCAGTTTGTGGTATCATGAACTGGTCTACTTGCTATAGGCCAAACTTAACATTCCATTTCCAGCCTTCATTCCTTTCTGGGTTTGTTTGTTTGTTTTTTAGACAAACAGTGTTAAGTGACTTGCCCAGGGTCACACATCGAGGAAGTGCTGAAGCTGAATTTAAACAGCTCCTCCTGATTCCAGGCCCAGGGCTCTTTCTGCTGTACCACCTCAATGCCCCCTTCATTCCTTTCTTAGCACAGCCTTCCCCCCCCATGCCTGAAATATATCCATTTCTTAGAAACTCTAGCTTCATTCAAAGGTCAGCTCCTGTCTACTTCCTAACTGAATTTCTTGAACCAACTAGTTATTTATTCTTTTCCTCAAGTAAATTTGTGTATCATAACCTGTACCCTACCAGTACAATGTAAACTCCTTGAGGGCAGGGACTGATTTTCATTTTTTCTTTGTATTTCTAAAATCTAGCCTTGTATCTTACCCAGAGTAGGTTCTTAATAAATGCTTTTTAAGGGTTAGATTGGATTGTTCCTGCACTCACATGGGGATATATTAGAGGGCTATGAAATATAGTGAAAAGCATCCTGGATTTGGAATCGGGAGATCTGGACTAAGATTCTAGCTTTGCTCCCAACAAGCCATATGACTTTAGGCAAGTTATTTACCTTGCCTGTGCCTCAATTTACTACTCTGTAAAGGGGGGGATTTTTTTAAAAAGATTTTTAAAGTCTAAATCCTAAATCCTGCAAATACACAGATAACTATAATAGAAAATAGTACCTCAGTGTACTTGTTGTTCAGCCCTGTCTTTTTGTGGCTCCATTTTGGGATTTTCTTGGCAAAGACAATGGAATGGTTTGCCATTTCCTTCTCCAATTTATTTTACAGATGAGGAAACTGAGGCAAACAGGGTTAAGTCAATTGCCCAGGGTCTAGGCTAGATTTGAACTCAAGAAGATGAATCTTCCCACTCTAGGTCTGGTGCTCTACCTACTGATCCACCTAGCTGCCGTTCTTAAGTGTACTAGAGAGCTGCAAAGTTTGAGTTACCAGTGGGGAAGGTCATTCATCACCCATCTGGGAGAACAGAGAAGTCTGCTTGGGCTTTAAAGGCTGGGTAAGAATTCAACAGGTGAGGAGGGCAAAACATATATAGCCATATAAGGAAAGGCACTAGGGCATAAAAGAAGGAAGGCTCATGATCTAGTTTGGATGAAGGAAGAATATGTAAAAGGTGGGTATAAGGTAAAAGGAAGGGTAGTACCAGATTGTGGGTGGCCTTGAAGCCAGGCTAAGGAGTTTCAGCTTTATTTGGCTGGCAACAGGGAGCAAATAAAGAGAAAATGACCAATCCATGCATAAGGATTTATGTCTATGTCCTGTGTATGTGTGCTTGTTGCTCTTATGTTTGTGAGTTTCCTGATGGGTTTGTGCTCACGTAGAACTACTCCCCAGACCAGCCTCCTGTCACCCCAGGGGGAGGGGGGACCGAGACTGTGGTTGGGGGCGGTAGCAGGGGCAGAGGCCTGGCCCTGGTAAGGGTGATGGTTTGGAAGAGATTGAGCACTCTGGTCTCCAGCCTTAATGGCAGTGTCAGCCTGAGGGCAAGCAGCTGAGGTGTGATTGATGGGACTTCGGTGGCCTTCCTCCACAGGCTCAGCTCACACCAAGAGAGCTGACCCCCACCTCTGGCCATCACTGGCCAGACTACAGGGCCTTCAGCTCCTTCCTAGACTCGGGACCAAGCCAGATCTGACAATGTTGTAAGGGAGTAAGGACGGAAAGAGAAATTGGGGGAAGGGGGGGTGCAATTCACAGGCTTCCATCTTCTTGGTTGATGCTGACACTTAAAGCTATGGTGAGGTTCTGGGACCAGTAAGGAGAATCTGGGCAATGTGGAAGGAGGATCTAACAGCTGCCCTCTTAGAAAGGAGGGGGAGCCCCCCCTACATATATACACACACACTACTGAGTCACTAATCAAATAGCTGGGTAACAAGTTTGTCGAAAGGCACTGGAAAAGAGGAAGAGAGAAGAAAGCCGAGGGCTCCCTTTCTTTTCTGCCCTTTTTTTTGGGGAGGGGGTGCAGAAGACAACCAGTGAACAACATAATTGCTGCAATGTGGCGTGTAATAATAGCTATTCAAGGGCCGATCATTCATATTAAACAGGGTGAAGCAAGCCTCTCATTTGCATGCTTGAGATTATATGCATTTGAAAAGTCATTTCCGCAGGGTGTATGAATGACATTAATTCCCATGTGGAGTTCTCCGTTCCCTCTCGGAGCCCTTGCACTAGCAGACGCACACCTCCTCACGCAGTCACTCACTCCCACCCACATGCCCCCACTCTCAGTACCCTAACACACACCCTTACACTCACACAACCACACTCCACACCCCTGGCCTTCCTCTCCTCCAAGTGTTGCAATGGGGCTAGGATATTGGGTAAGCCGGGAAGAAGCAGGTTTAGAAGTAACTGGGTTCAGCCGGCAAGGAGGGTGGGGAGGGGAGGAAAGGTGGGCAGGCCACAGAGGCTGTTTGTCTTGACCCAGCCCCATGGCCCAAAGAGTCAGTCACTAGCAAGGGGGGGGGGGGAGTCAGGGAAGAAGAAGAAAAGAGAGAATGGGAAAGGGAAAGAAGAGGGAAGAGAGGAATAGAGAAACAAGTGACAGAAAAGGAGGGAAGAAAAAAGAGGGGAGGGAAATCAAATGTGGAATTAAAGGAAACCACTTACCCCTCCCCCCAAAAAAAATTTTCCCTAGACAGAAGACAGGTCCAAACCCTAAATTCTTTTTGGTGACAGAAAGACCTGGAGCCCAGCTCCGTGGGCGGCAGCCACAGGGGGCCAGTTTAACTCATGTGCTTCTTTCCCCCCCAGCTCACTTCTTTTCTCTCCAGTCTTTCTGACAGGTCGGGACCTAATGGGTCTAAAGGAGAATTTCTCCTCCTCTACCCAAATTACCTCCTAAATACCTACTTTTCGTCCCCCAGGACTTGTCATTCATCTACCCTCCCTCCCACTTCCTCCCTTCTCCTCCCTAGTACATTCATTCAAGCAACAAATAGGTATTAAGGGCCTGGTCTAGGTTCTAGAGGAGAAGCAAAGTTTAGTGAAAATCCAGACCCTCACGCTCAGGAACCCTGCAGTGTGGTTGAGAAGTGCCACAAACACTCAGATATACAACATTTCATTCATCCTTTCATTGAGCAAATATCTCTTAGGAGCCAACTGTACATGTAAGCACTGCTCTCAGCCGGCCCGCTGGACTCGTTTCCTAACGCTTTCATTAGCAGGGTAGCGTCGAGAAAGACAGCGGGTCTTGGAGCCTGTTAGATTTGGGTTCAAGTTTCACCTCTGACACATGGGCTGGGTGTCTCGAGCGTTCTGCACTTAACCTCTTGGAGGGTGCTTTACCTGTATTAATAGAACTCCTTCATGGGGGAGGAGAAGTCCCTAAAAACGATGAAATCATTCAGTCCCTAGCCTTTAATGGCCCCTGCTCTCACCCGCATGGCACTTTCTCTCTGAGGATGGAAGAGCAGAAGGTTTGCCCCGCCCTGTCTTTCTCCGGATCCCGAGTGACTCCCTGAGGCGGAGCAGTCAGCCCTGGCAGCTCCGAGACCTGGAAGCCACCCGGGCTCCTCCAGCAGAAGCCGGCCAGAGAGCTTAGGGAAAGTGAGCGAGAGCTCTAGCCATCTCTCTAGGTCCCGGGTCTCGGGAGGTTTCTGGGGCGACAAACTTCTGTTCGGAGGGTTAGCCTCGCTCTAAGAACGGAGGAGTGCCGACCTAGAAACCCGACCAAGCTCGTAGCCATCCGAGGGCCGTTTCTGCCTAACCAGAATCAATCGGCCGGAAGAATTTCAGGAAGAAGAGAAAAAAAGCTAGTTGGGGGCAGGAGCCGAGACCATGCCGGGCGCTTTGGGAAGAGAGGGTGCTGGGGTGGGGGTGGGGGCGAGGGAGGAGACACAGAGAAACCTTTTGTGTCTTTTAGCGGGACCATATGGCAGCGGGAGTATTAATTACCGTTGCTTTTTAATTAACAATCGCTTAATCTGAGCGGTAACATTTGCCACGACACCCTGTGACTCGCCGCAAACCCGCGCCGCCCGCCCTGCTAACTCATCAATTAATTTTTATTGACGTTTTCTTCCCCAAACAGGCACAATACCAGGGTTTTCCAATTAACACCTCCGCGATCTCTAATTAGTGCAATTAACAGACTGATGGATGCCCAGAGTTTCCCTGGGAGAAAGCGGAGCAGCCCCTGCGGGCTCCCCCAGGCGCGCGCTCCGCTAAGCGCACACATGCACACAAGCCAGCCCAGCTGGAGGGCCTGGGTGCGTGTTTCTGCGTGTGTGCACCTACTGGGAGAGGGATTTTGAGAAGTGTACAGGGGATATGATAGCTGTTGCGCCCCTTGCATCACGCGAACTCACTTTTTGGTCCCTTCATTCCAGAGTGTATTTTGGCCGGGATGATGCGTCAAAAAGAGCCCCGGATTTGGCGTCATAGGACCGGGGTTTTTTGCTTCTTCCTAGCATGCAGTTCTTAAACGTGTGTGTGTGTGTGTGTGTGTGTGTGTGTGTGTGTGTGTGTGTGTGTGACCTCATTGGCAGTCTAGTGAAGCCCTTTCTCAGAATATTCTCCCAATAATGTTTTCAAATGCACAAAATAAAAAAAGAAAACTACAAAGGAAAGCAATTATGTTAAAATATAATGATCATATGTGCCACAGATGCATACACTTAATTCACAGACTCCCGGCTTGAGAGTGCCTCCGATAGGTAACCTCGAATCTCTAAATCCTACGAACCTGGATCAGTCCGGATCGTCAGTGTGCTGGGCAGAAATAGGGGACACAAACATCCGCCTGGGTGAGCTTGCTCTAGACCCTTACGACTTGGGGGTAGCTTTACACCAAGGGCATCCCAAGAGAGGTGGAGGACAAACTTTCCCTCTGTTTATATAAGCTACACAGTAATATGTAATGTTTTTTTTTTTTTAAAACCCTTACCTTCCGTCTTGGAGTCAATATTGTGTATCGGCTCTAAGGCAAAAGAGTGGTAAGGGTAGGCAATGGGGGTCAAGTGACTTGCCCAGGGTCACACAGGTAGGAAGTGTCTGAGGCCAGATTTAAACTTAGGACCTCCCATCTCTAGGCCTGGATCTCAATCCACTGAGCTACCCAGCTGCCCCCAATGTGTAATATTTCTAGGAAAGGCACCCCCTATCATGTCGTGGAGGTGCCCCTCGGTTTCTGAAGGCAGGGCACTAATTCTGCTAGGTCTTACCAGGCTGGAAAACTTGGAAGGTGAGCCCTGCTATCAAGCCTGTGTTGTCTTCTAAGGATTAACCTATCTAGCCTCCACAAAGGTCATCAGGACAAGGTTAGCTACCTTTGGCCAGAGGTGCTCATGAAATCACATGAGGCAGGGAGAGGTTGGGATGTGCTACTGTGGAAGGGCAAGACCCACCCATGCCACAGGAGATCATTTGAAATCTATAAGGTGGTTTTCTTATTGATCTGGATCTTATTGATCTGAATTCACCTCTGTAGGAGAGAGATTCCAATGAGAAAGCTCTCCCTTATCAATCCCTTTACTATTTCAGTTATTCTGCAATTTATGGTCCTGGAGGGTTGTCTGTGCCCCACTAGGGTGACTTACTCATTCAGTCCATATCAGAGACTGGCCTTGAACTCAGGTCTTCTTGATTGAGACTTGATTGCCTATTTATTTCACCATGCTGCCTCTCCATTGTTTTACGTATTTTCCAGAGAAAGAAGGGACTAGAAAAAGGTGGAATCCTAGGCAGACCTTTGCACCCAGACACCAATCTCAGGCAGCCCCATGCTTCAGTGGAAGGAGCACCTGACTGGGATTTGGGACACTTAAGTTCCAGTCCTTACTTGCTATGTGACCTTAAGCAAATCATTTAATTTCTTGGGACCGAAATTTCATCAAAGGAAAAAAGAAAGGGTGGGACTAGATTGATCAGTATTTCCAAATTAATTTTGGGCTAATGAAATATATCACTATTCCCAGGGAATCCATAAATGCTGATCCAGGACTCTAGGAATATAAAATATTCTTCAAAATAAAGGAGGCAAAGGAGAACTGGGAACCATAAATTGGAATTAATTCTATTTTCATATCAAAAAATTGTCTAAATATATTTGGTGTTTCTAATACATGCATAAGATCATATTTGATCATTTGGGTTGGGATTTCATTAATAAAAGGGAACTCTTTAACGAGGAAATTTCCTCTAGCAATGTAACATGTCACTCACTGGCTCTGCAATTTATGATCTTAGAGTGTTACCTAAAACATTGAAAAAACTAAGTGACTTGCCCAGGGTCACATACCCACTATGTCTCAGTGGTACAATTTAAACCCAAATGTTTCTGGCTTTGAGGTTGATCAGCTGTTCAGTGCTGTCTTTCATATTTAACACTTTACAGGGGAGGAAATAATTCTAGTAACTATATTTTCTCCATTTGCATGGAACCAGAATGTCCAGGCCTTGGAGAATACAGTTGGTGACTAAAGAATCACCCTTCTAAGGTCCCAGAGCAGCTAGGTGGCACAGTGGATATCATGCCAGGCCTACAGTCAGGAGGACCTGGGTTCAAATTTGGCCTTAGATACTTCCTAGCTTTATGTTCCTTGACAAGTTGCTTAACCCCAATTGAATATCCTTAGAGTTATTGCTAGGATAGAAAGTAAGGATTAAAAAAAAAAAAGTCTTGGAGTCCAGATCTGGGCTTATTCAAATAAAGATGAAATGCTGCCTATCTGAGGCATCATCTTCCCCTTTCTAACCATGGAATCTAGTGGATCCTGACCCATTAAGAAGATATTATTTCGGAGTTGCATTCCTTGACCCTTCCCCATCAAGGGCTTCAGCACCAAGAGGGAGGGCCAAGTTACCCATGCTAAAGGCAATTTGTGGCCACTGGTTAGAGTGAGGGACCTAGTGTCAGGAAGACCTTGGGTCAAACCTAGCTTGACCTTCCATTTCTCTGAGCCTCAGTGGCCACATCTTTTCCATATTTTTACAAACAAGGAAAAAGTTGCGCTGATAGTAGGTACAAGAAGCTAAGAGATGTCTCCTGACCAAAACACTCTTTCCTCAGGGTTAAACATACTGACATTTCACCCAATTTAACTCAGTAGACACCTATGGGTAGAGACATGGGGAAAGAGTTCCCTTGAGAGCTAGATGCCCCTACAACTTTGCTCTGATTTGGACACACAAGGGACTATGGGGATATCTTCTTTTGTATCATTTTCCCTCCTCTCCTCTCCAGCACCTGGTCTTTGGTGCTTTGGAAACTAGCCGTTATCTTGATCCAGAAGGGGCTAAGCTTGAGAGCTTCAAAATGGGGAAGCTGAGCCAAGGTCCACTAAGAAATGGGAATGGCATCAGAGATGGGGAGTCTCAGATTGTAGGGTCCACTTAAGGGCAGCTCTTATAGGCTTTTACATCCAACCTTATAAAACTAGGGAAACTAGAAGATAAAGCAAAGGACCAGATTAAGGATGTGGGAGAATGAAGAAAGACCCATAGACCTCCTCAAGATCCCAAGGTCCCTAAGAGGATCTATTCTCCCCTCCCCATATATGTTCACACTGGTAACCTCTTTCCAAATTAGAGCAGTTTCCCCAAAAGAGGAGCATGATCTTCTCCCTTACTGCACGAGGCTTCCCCGTTCCCCTGACCCAGTGCCACTGAGATTCAACTTGATGGTCTCTGAGGCCTCAAATCCCAGGGACAGGCCTGCTAAGAAATCTCTCCTGTTGGTTTTGCTCATCTCTGTTTTCCCACTTGAGAAGCTAAAGCAAGTGACTTGCACTGGTTGGAATGAGAGCTGCTTTGCCCCATCCATCGCTGTCTGATTGTTACTCTGAGTCTTCCCCTTGTCTCTCTCATAATGCGCTCAATGTCCAGGACCCTCACTTCTCCTTGGGGACTAGTCAGTCTGTCAAAGATTGACTGATCCCACAATGAACATAGGATCATAGATTTAGAATTGTAAGGGACCTCAGAGGTCATCCGGTCCAACCTCTTCGCTTTATGGACAAGAAAAGCAAGGCTTGGAGAGGTTAAACAACTTGCCCATTATCACCAGTATTAAGTGGCAGAGTTGGGATTCCAAACCAGGACTTCTGGATCTAGGCCCATCATTCTTTTCAATGGACCATGCTATCCCCCCCCCCACACACACAAATAATAATCCCCCTACATTTGTCTGTAGTATTTTTGAGCTTTCCAGAGTGCTTTTATATTTGCTCTCTTATCTGAGTCTTATTTGATTATTCCAGGGTCTGTTTCTTCATCTGTAAAATAAGAAGGTTGGACAAGATGATGTCTAAGGTCCAGTCTAGCTCTGAACCTATCATCCTATAAGGTTGGCAGAGGAGGTATTATTGTCCTTTTTTTTTTTAATTCTTAACTTTCATCTTAGAATCAATACTATATAGTGGTTCCAAAGAAGGAGAGCAATAAAGACTAGGCCAGTGATGGGCAAAGGAAAGGAAATGCTCATCTGTCAGTCTGTTTCTAGGGCAACTCTTTCGAAGTTTCATTTATTGTATCCTACTCATTGTATTAGTCAGATTAGGAATAATGTCCAGGGCCCTGATAGAACATTTCAGGGGGTTGCATCTGGCCCTCGTTTGCCTATCACTGCACTAGGCAATTGGGGTTAAATGACTTGCCCAGAATCACCCAGCTAGGAAGTGTCTGAAGTCACACTTGAACCCAGGACCTCCCATCTCTAGGCATAGCTCTTCATCCACTATGCCAACTAGGTGACCCCTATTATCCTCTTTTTAATTTTTATTAAACTTTTTTGTAAAACCCTTACCTTCTATCTTAGAATCAATATTAGTTCCAAGGCAGAAGAGCAATAAAGGCTAGGCAATTGGAGTTAAATGACTTGCCCAGGATCACCTAGCTAGGAAGTATCTGAAGTCACATTTGAACCCAGGACCTCCCGTCTCTAGGCCTGGCTCTCAATCCATTGAGCCACCTAGCTAACCCCTATCATCCTCTTTTTAAAGAGAGAGAAACTGAGGCTAGAGAGGTTGTGATTTGTCCAAACTCACACAGCTCCTAAGTATTCAAGCCAGGATCAGTTTTCCTGTATCACTTGCAGGAGGCCACATGTAGTAAAAATGGACTCAGTAGTCCCTATGTTGCAGGAGCTTGTTGTATAAGAAGGGAGACTGGACAACCACGGCATCAATGTCAGCATTTGTTGATCAAATTATAAAAGTCATTTGAGGAGGAAGAACATGGGACAGAGAGTGGTGGATCTAAGTAGAGATGGGCAGGGCATCTGAGGCTTATTAGAAGTGGCTGACTTTGAACTTAAATTCAAGGGTTGGGAGGGATGCCATATACCATGGATAAGAAGAGAAAGCTTATTGCAGGTATGGCAGTAAAAGAGTCTCTCGCTGCAGCTCCTACCCCAGACTCCTCTCTTGATCCTGGGGAAATTCTAGAGAAGGAAAACTTATTAAGTTCAAACATTCCTTCTTCACTGATGAAATGGCTCTCTGGACCCATGTGTACTTCTACTCTGGGGGAGCAGTGGCCCTTGGAATGATGGGATATGTGCTTGAGGGTCTGTTGGAAAAAGTGGGTCACGTCATAGCTCCAAGGACTTCTTTTTAGACTGAACTCATCTATAAAGGAGTTTAGGTGGGGATATGGTATCTATGGGACGCTGGAGTCATGGATGGAGTCGACTGCCACAGTAGAAGGAGGCTAAATGAAAAGATTACCCTGGATCCGATCCTCAGAATTTTCTTGACAATGAAAGTTCAGTCCTAGAAATGGTTTAGATGTCAGTTTGGGGTCCCCCTCAAATTATTCAACTCAAAAGGTATTTCCTGAACTCCCTATATGTATGCAGCACAGCACTGGGAATTATGGAAGGGGGCAGAGAAGTTTCCTGACCCTTTCGTCCCACCACACACACACACACACACACACACACACACACACACACACACACTCTCTCTCAATTTAGCTGGACAGTCAAAACACATACACAGGAAAAGATAGCTAGTAGTACATGCTAACTGAACCATATACCATATGGACAAAACCCTAGAAAGTCTGGGTTGGGATCCATTTAAGAGATTGTCCAGATCAACCTCCTCACTTTACTGATTTGGATACTGAAATACAGACAAGGGAAGTGACTTGCCTAAAGAAACCCAGTGGCTGAGCCAGTGCTAAAATCTAGGTCATCTGTTTCCCAACCTGGAGATCTTTCCTTTATACCAATGGGCACCGGTAGTCAATTAACACTACTCCATCCTTTAAAACTCAACTCAAGGGGCAGCTAGTGGCTCAGTGGACAGATAGCCAGGCCTGTAGACAAGAGGACCTAGATTCAAATCTGGCATCAGACACTTCCTATCGGTGTGACCCTGGGCAAATCACTTCACCTTGATTGTCTAGCCTTTACTGCTCTTCTGTCTTAGAACTGATATTACTAGGCTGTAGCTAGGTGGTTCCGTGGACAGTCAGGCCTGGAGATGGGAGGTCCTGGGTTCAAAAGTGGCCTCAGATACTTCCTAGCTGAGTGACCCTGGGCAAGTCAATTAATCCCAGTTGCCTAGTCATTACCATTCTTTTGCCTTGGAACCAATACTCAATATTGATACTAAGGTGGAAAGCAAGCATTGTTAAAAACAACAACAACAACAACAACAAAAAACATACTAAGATAGAAGGTAAGGGTTTAAAAAAAACTCAACTTAAATGCTACCTACCTCACAAAGCTCTCCATGGTCACCTCATTACTAATGGCTTTAAATTGTGAGCTCTTTGAAGGACTCTCTTTTGCTGTCTTTGTATCCTTGGTCTAGTTCCTGGCACATAGTAGGTGTTTAATAAATGCTTATTAGGGTGGGTGGTGGGGCAGCTGAGTGGCTCAGAGGACTGAGAGCCAGGCCTAGAGATGGGAGGTCCTGGGTTCAAATCTGAACTCAGACACTTCCTAGCTGGGTGACCCTGGGCAAGTCACTTGACCCCCATTGCCTAGCCCTTACCACTCTTCTGCCTTGGAACCAATACACAGGATTGAGTCTAAGATGGAAGGTAAAGGTTAAAAAAATGCTTATTGGCTGACTTTCTCCTCCTGCCCTTCAGAGCCCACAAAATGTTTCCTTTGCTAACTACACCTCAAAAACTATTATATAACTATTTCTTAGAGACCTGTCCCGCTACTGGACTGTGAGCTCCCTGATGGCAGAAATCAGGTCTGTCTAAATTTGTATTTCCTTCAGCACTTCTTGAATGGCCAAGTTCAGTGGAGGCAGTTAAATATTTATTGGATTGTGTTGTGTATTAGACAGGGATTCAGAGGATGGAGAAATCATAGTGGACCCCAGCGGTCAGGAAATGCTCAGTGTACCAGATTGTCCTTGATTTTCTAAAGGGCTGGAAGAAGAGAGTGAGCCAAGAAAGAAGGAAAAGGAAATGTAGGCTGTGGGGGAAAAGGAATGTGCAAGGTGTAGACCAGTATGGATGGATGGATGCAGGGAAGTCACTTAGATGGGGTGACACCTCCCAAGGTTTGGAAGAATCTGTCCTTGGGTTTTTTCTGTTGTTGTTGTTGTTTTTTAAACCCTTACCTTCTATCTTAGAATCAATCCTAAGTGTCCATTCCAAGACAGGGCGAGGCAAATGGGATTAAGTGACTCACTCAGAGTCATATGGAGAGGAAGTGTCTGAGGCCAGATTTGAACCCAGGATCTCCAGTCTCTAAGCCTGACTTTCTATCCATTGAGCCACTTAGCTGCCCTTTGAACTTGAAGAATCCTACCTCTCCCCAGCCCTCCATGCTCTGATCCTTCAGGGCCACTGTTGCCATATTGGATGCCACCTCAGAGGGGACAGGAAAAGAAGTCTTTCTGGAACTTCCCTTGGTATCTCTCTTCACCTGATCAACTGCCTCTGGCTTTCTCCAGCTAATGGCCAGCCCTCCCTACTTCCCCACAAATACACAGCAGACTTGGCACGCACCACGTGGGGCACACCCCAGACACTCGACAGACCCTAGCAGGGTAGCTCCCCCTTCACTACTCATTTCCTGCCTTCATCTAGAAAAGAAGAATTAACCAAAAAGAAAAAAATGGAAGAAAGAAAAAGGGAAAAAAAGACCCCACTCCATCTCATTAAGAAAGTAAACACAAGAGCCGTCTAAGTGTCTAATTAAGCTTCTAATTAGTCCCTGCTTGTTACTAATGCAAATTAGATTACTCCGCTTAACTACAGCATGTCCACAACACCCTTGTTAATTGCGGCCTTTTGAAATTAAATTACTCCCTAATTAGCATATCAAAGCCATTGATTCGGAGCCAGGAAAGATGAGGGCAGGAGAAGGCGAATGCCAAGTTTGGTTAATCAGAGACCGCTAATAAAATAGTGATGTCTTATGTGGGGGCTGAGTTTGGGGGTGTCCTATTGCAAAGGGATCGGAGAAGCTGAGCCCAGGCCCCCAGGTGTAGTCTTGGAGTCTGCTTCTTGAAGGGAACCATAGCACCAAGGAGCTCCAGATGGCCCCTGGGTAGTGGACATTGGGCATGGAAGACTGGGCAAGTAGCCAGTGCTGCTCATCAGGGAGGGGCCTATCTTGTCACATTGGGCTGTCCACCTACCAGGCTTTGGCTAATTTCTTCCCCTGGTTCCTCCAAGCCCATCAATTGTCTCACAAAAATAATAAAATTTAATAATTTTTAAAAAATGATTAAAATTTTAAGAAAAATGGTTGGATGACCCAGTGGAAAATTTCTAAGGGTGGGGTCAGAAGGCCTGGGTTCTAGTTTTTCACACCATCTTTCATACCACAGGCAAATCCCTGTGTCCTTTGATTCTCAATTTCTTCATCTGCAAAATGGGTACAATAATTGTTTCATTACCTAGGTTGTGAAGTTCAAATTTGCTAAAGCATTTAAGAGGCAGAAAAAAAATGTAAATTATCATCTTATTTAGGGACTTTCCACATCCAGAGAAGCTGAAGCCACTTCCATCAACACCTGACAACTGTTCCCCAGACTTCAGAGTTTAGAGTTTCTCTCTTTCTTCCTTCACCCCTGAACCAGTTCAGGTGGACTAGACTGACAGACTCTCTGGCCCCTTCCGTTCCAGCCACTCTTGGACTCCCCCTTCCCTCCTTCCTGCTATGGCCCTAAGAGCTAAACCCACTCTAGGCATCTATCTTTCCTGGGGCCCCAGAATTGTCAGACTACCCTGGGCATAATGCCAGAGGTGTAGGGACATCTCGGGGTATCTCTCATCACCTCCTTGTTCTGGCTAGCACCCAGCACCATGCTAAGCACATAGGAGTCACTCAGTAAATACTCTACTGGTCAGATTCCAGACCAGGTTTGCTGAGCCTTCAGTCCCTACCCAGAGCTCTTTGCAATAAAGATAAGGGGATTGAGTAGATGTGGGGGGATGGGGGATGGAATAGGGCAAAGAAGAGGTTAGGAGGTGCTCAGGTTGTTCTGCCTTCATTCTCTGAGCTAAAACTTCTCTTGATAATGTCATCAATGTTTTCCTTCCTCCATCCTTAAATACCACTTTTACACTTGCCTTAGGCTCATACTATTCTATTTTGCCCTATGATCACTGCATCACTTTCTCCTTAATCCATTCTTCATACAGATGCTAAATTAATCTTTCTTTCTTCCTTCTTTCTTTCCTTCCTTTCTTTCCCAGACCTTAGAATCAATGCCAAGTAGATGGCAGCTAGGTGGCTCAGTGGATTGAGAGCCAGGCCTGGAGATGGGAGGTCCTGGGTTCAAATTTGACCTCAAGTACTTCCTAGCTGTGTGACCCTGGGCAAGTCACTTAACCTCAATGGAAGATGGAAGGCAGTTTGTTTTTGTTTAACCCTTACCTTCCTTACCTTACCATGTTAGAATCAATGCCAAGTATTGGTTCCAAGGCAGAAGAAAGATATGGCTTAGGCAACTGAGGTTAAGTGACTTGCCCAGGGTCACACAGCTAGGAAGTATTTGAGGTCAAATTTGAACCTAGGACCTCCCATCTCCAGGCCTGGCTCTCAATCTACTGAGCCACCTAGATGTCCCTCCAAATTAATTTTTCTAAATTTTCCTAAATTTTCTAATTTTTCTAAAAATTAAAATTTATAAATAAAAAATTATACTCTCCAAATCAGATAATTTCTCTAACTCAGAAATACTCACTGACTCCCTATGGTTGATGGGGGTGGGTGGGGGTGGGAAATGCTGATTCATTAGTCTGGCATTAAAGGTGCTCCAAAAACCTGTCTCCAATCTACTTTTGCAGCCTATTTCATTCTGCATTCTTAACCAAACAGGACTATAAGCCATTCCAAGAGCTTGTCCTGTCCTCACTTTTGTCTTTTATCCCCAGCATCTAGAACAATTCCTGGCATTCAGTAAGCCCTTAAAAAATGATTATTGAATTGAGCGAAGAGACTGAGACCCAGAGAGGGAAATTACTTGCCCAAGGTCACACAGCTTGACAGAGCCAGGACTAGAAATAAAGTTCTAACTTCAGATCCAGTGTATTATCTTCGACCCCCAGTCCACCTCTAGATGCTCCTTTCACCGAGAGATGAGTTAGGAATGGCCTGAAAGTTTCAGCTCCATTAGCCTCCATCAGGAATAGGGGGCAGAGGTAAGGGACACAAGTAAAGATATTGGATTTTCTTTCTCTCCCACCCCCTTCTCTTATCAGCGGTCAGGGCAGGAGTCAAGGGGCAGCAATCTGAGTTCTTCCATAAGGCAGCAGTGGCACAGCAGATGACAGCCATCTTTCTTGGTGAGGGATTTTTATTTATTTAAGGGGGAAATAAACATGGGACAAGTGAAAAGGGAAGAGAAGTTGAGACACTGAGAGGCTGAGAGTATATCAGGAGAGGTGGGCAGCCCCAAAACAGCCTGGCAGGAGCTGCTGGCATCAGAAAGCCTGAGTTGGTTGGTTTTATTTAGGAGGAAAGAGACAAACATACAGGGGTGGGTGGGGAGGGAAAGGGACGAGAGAGACAGAGGGAGAGAGAGAGAAAGAGAGGAAAGTGAGAGAGGGAGGGAGAAAATAGAAAGGGGAAGGGGAGAGAGAAAGAGGGAGATGGGAAGGGGGA
>NC_058133.1:272713296-272725181 GCF_016433145.1 Gracilinanus agilis | reverse complement strand
AAAATAAACTATTGGTGAGAGAGAGAGAGAGAGAGAGAGAGAGAGAGAGAGAGAGAGAGAGAGAGAGAAGGAGAAGGAGGTGGGGGAGAGAGAGAGAGAGAAAAGGAGGGGGAGAGAGAGAGAGAAAACCAGAGAGAGAGTGAGAAGAAACGAGCAGAGGGAGGGGGCACTCTGGTGTCCCGTAGAGGAGTGTATATGTGGGGGAGACAAGACGGCAGTGCACAAGGGCCCAGCCGCTTCCCTTACTACCCCTGCCACACTGAGCTCTCTCCCAACGAGATTCAATTAATTGATAAGAAGAGGCATCAAATTAATTTCTGGAGGATGTGAGATTCTGATGAAGGGAAATCTCCTCGATGGGAATCAGAGTGGAGGGGGAGGCTAGAGGGGGTACACAGCCCTTTCTAATCAGGCTCCAGCTACTTAATTAGGGGGGGAGGTTCTACTCTCTCCTAGGCCTCATTGTCCCCCACCCACACTGTACCATGGGAGAAGGTGGGGCCTATGATTGGACACACTGTGAGGTTACGGTTCTGGTCATGTCAAAAAAGCAGTACTCCCCCTTTGGCCCAACTCTCATCCTTCCCCAACTCTTATTTCCTTAAGAAATCAAAAGACCTATGGTCCAGGTGAAGGAATGGGCCAATGGACTGAGGTGGCTATTTCCAGCTGTGATTTGGGCAAAGCAGCCTGTGCCCACATTTTGTGCATTCTGAAGATACACTCTACACTTTCAGAGGGCAAGAAGGTTTTTTAAAAAAGCATTGTTAACAAGGTAAAGCAATCATTTTAGTTTTCTAAGATTTGTTATGAGACCAATTTCTACCCATTTTACAGATGAAGAAACTGAGGTATAGAGGTAGTGACTTGCCCAAAGTCAAACAAGTAATTAATGTTACCTCTTGCCTGAACATATTGATTTGGAAAAGAGCACATTTTGTATGCTTTACTGTGTGCATATAGACAGCATCCAGAGCCTTTATTTCCCTAGCCTCCATCTGTCTCCCTTTATTTTCTATCACTTGTGAACAGGTCAAAAGGATGGATTGGATTGGGGAGGGCCTTCCATGGAATAAGGGACATCCCCAGGCCTAAGGATTTCTTGATGAGAACTAAAAGTAGGAACTCCACATCCACCCCTCAGCTATTTTCTTAACTTCTTTCCCTTCCTCTGTTCTAGGCAAACACTCCCAGAGTCTAGGTCTTACTTTCAGTGAGCTTAAACTCTGAGAGACCTAGTACTTTAAAACCATTAGATTTCTGGGATCATTGAGCTCAATTCCTTCATCTTACAGATGGAGCAACTGAGGTCCAAGGAATGACTTGACCCAGATCAAACATAATAAATAGATTAAAATTTGAACCCAAGGCTGTCTGATTCCAGAGTCGATGAATCTTTCCATTACACATTCCCTCCCCAGTAAAGCATTTGCCTAGAGCAAAGAAGCTTGGGTAGTTAGTGTGAGGAGTGAGACTTAGGAAATCTTTTCTCTGAGTGTATTGGGGGATGATTCCCTGAGGAGGCAACGTTCTTAGACTTATAGATTTTCAGACCCCAAGGACATAGGAGAAGCTCTGTGATTCCAGAAACAGTTTGCCTAGCCCTAGCCCATCTGTCTTAGAATTGTTACTTATAGAAAGTAAGGGTTTTTTAAGAAAAGAAAAAAGAAATGGTGGAAAGGTTGTAGGATTCAGAATCAGGGAACTTGGGTTCAGATTCTGACTGCCAACTGTGCCAGTGAGACTCTACTCATGACACTTCCTTTTCTCTTGCCTTCAGTTTCCCCTTCTAGAAAATGAAGTGTTTAAATGAGATCCATCTCCAAAGCCTCTTCCAAATCCAACTGCATAAAGTATTTTTTATACCCTTACCTTCTGTATTAGAACTAATATTTTATATCAGTTCCAAGGCCAAAGAGCAGTAAGGGTTAGGCAGTGGGGGTTAAATGACTTGCTCAGGGACCCACAGCTAGGAAGTATCTGAAGCCAGATTGTTATCCAGCCTGGCTCTCAATTCACTTGGCCACTTAGCTGCTGCCCCCTTTTATGAAATCTTTAATGACACACTGACTGAGTCCTCTTAAAAAACTTGGGCACCTTCTTTAACTTAGGGCTCTTCTTCCCCCTGCTTTTCCTCTCCTACCTCTGCTTATCCAGTTCCTGGCAAGCCATGATGTCCCCACTTCCCTTGTTGGGTTCGATTCAATTCAGGGAAGAGGCCACCTGTTCTAGGACTAGGGAAACTTCAGGCAGCCTCTCTGGTCCCACCAGATTCTCTGAAGGACAGAAGCTGGTAGGCTGAGGACTGCTGCTCCAGCTCTAGTCCCAGAGCCCCTGAGCAGCAGCCCCTTACCAGATAGGCTCAGAGAAGAAAGGAAAGGAAAAAGCAAAAGAAGATCCCTTCTGATCTCCTTTTTCTCTGCCCACTTCTGCTCTGGTCTGAACATTAAAACCAAAAGATGTAGTTGGGAGAGAAAAGAAAAGGGGATGAAGGCAGATTGTTAGGGCTTATCCTGAAGACAAAATAGGAGTAGGGTAGCAGTCATAGACCCCAGATGCTCTTCAATAATAAAAACTCATATATTCATAGCAATTTAAGATTTATAAAGCACTTTCCTCAGAATAATGTTGAGAAAAAGCTAAGGTTCTACATTGCCTTCCAGTTGTAAATCCCACAATCCTCATTGTACAGATGAGAGAACTAAGGTGAAACAGCTCGAATAGGCTCACACAGCCTTGTTGGATGCAAGGAAACCCTATTGTTCTCTGCAATATGTACTGCTGCCAGATTCACCTTAGCAATCTAGTTCAGGCCCCTCAAGAAAGTGTGAACAATTGACATTTCACTACAGAGGGGTGTGAGTCTAAAAGGGAATAATATACCATCGCACCTTGAGGGATATCGCCATTTGCTGGGAGTTTCTCAGGTCTCAGATCCTAAAGTCCTGAGGATTTGTCATTATTTCTGCATCCCTCCAGCTCCTAGCCTTGTGTACCCTGCACGAAACATAGGCTTTTTGGTAAATCTGTGTTAAGGGAAAAATAGGGATTGTATTCCATCTGTATATGACACTATCTGGAGCCCGAGGATCTTGGTTTCAATCCTGGCTTAGCCGTTTTCCACCTGTGTGACCCTGGGCAAATTCAGTTTCTCCATCTGAAGAAAAAAGAAATGAACTGTTGGCCTAATGACCTGGTCCCCTTCAGCTTTAAATCAATGGAGATCTAAAGTTAAGCAGGGAATCTTCACTTTCTCTGGCCAGTGGAAAGTAGCCTTCTTCTACCTGTCCTCCAGGTTTTTCCCCCCTCCCCACTCATACCAATGATTCTAAAATCCTCCCCCCACCCCTTCCTTTAAGGATAACAGGATTTAGATCTGGAAGGGACTGGGGAGACCATCTGAATCTATCTCTGGCATATTTTGGATGTGGAGAGAGTCTGTTGCCTTGGCCCAGACCCCAACAGCTCCACCAAAAGCACCTCTACCTCCATCTGAATTGAAAATGGGAACTACTTCCCTTAAGCACCTTTGTAACCAAGTCCACCATAGTGAAGCAGAACTCTGTCACAATGCTTCCCACAGCTGCCACTATCTTCCCTTCCCGCCCTTTTACCCCTGGGAACCCAAAATCAAAGGGGGAGCATACAGGTGATGAGGTACCTGGTATGAAAACCTTTAGCAAGACTGAGATCTGGCTGTCCTAGCAGTGAAACACCAGTTATGGTGGAGAGAGAGGAGGCACAGGCTAGAGTGAGGGTAAGATACAGAGAGTTAAAAGACTGAGATTGGAGGGCAGGTAGGTGGTTCAGTGGATAGCATGCTAGGCCTGGAGACTAGAGGTCCTGGGTTCAAATCTGGCCTCAGACACTTTCTAGCTGTGTAACCCTGGGCAAGTCACTTAACCTCCATAACCTAGTCCTTATTGCTCATCTGCCTTAGAACCAATACATAATATTGATTCTAAGTTGGAAGGTAAGGGTTTAAAAAAAAAAAAGGACTGAGGCCTAAAGTTAGGTCATTTTCAGTTGAAGGATGTGAGTATGAGAATTATCAGGCTCTGTGTAAGGTGGGGCATTATAGAAAGGTCCATAGGATTTCAAACTATAAAGAACTTCAGAGAACATCTAGCCTAGCTATGTGATTTTGCAAATAAAGAAACGGAGGCTCAGGGATATGGAATAACTTGCTCAAGGTCACACAGCTACAGGATGAGACATCAATCCAGGAAAATAGCATCTTGTCTTCTAGACTCCTCTCTCCTTCCTGGTCCCAATCACAGAGCCAGGCACCCTCGAGGAAGTGGTCTCTTGGACTGGAGAGCTAATATTCTGTAGTAACTTGAACCTTTGAGTTTGAGGAGGTAGAAGGGTTGAGACTGAACTGAGGTGGGAGCACAGGAGAACCAGAAGGGACAGCCCAAGAGTTCAGCAAAGAGCTGTCATGAGAAAGTAGAACATAGAGATGCAAATGTTTGGGGAGCCAGACACAGATAGAGAGGAAGCAACTAAGAGGGAAGGAGTGAGGGAGTGAGGAGCTGGCAGGGAAAGGACATAGGGGAGAGCAGAGTGGACAAGAGGGAGCATTGGGTGGGGGGACTGGTAAGGAACAGAAAGAGAGTTCTCCCCAAGCATCTAGATTTCCTTGTAGATCTGAACCTGCACAAAGTCTATGAACCAGTATGAAAAAAAGAGATGTCTTTATTCCTCATTCACTCTCCTCATCTGGGCAGCACCAAGAGAATGGAAGTCAGGGAGGAGGGAAAAAGAGGTGATCTCTGCTTAACCAGACACTGAGGGATCTGATCAGTTATTAGCACTGATCAGTTACTGGCTCTGGCCACTCCAGGCTCCCCTTTGCCCTGACAATCATTCTATGTTAGTGCATGGAGGAAGAGAACATCACTCCAAAGTCATGATCCCCAAATATCCATATTTGAGGCAGATTTGGGTGGTATTCTGTTATGTGGAGATGCAAAGCATGGAATCCCTGCAAAGGTACAGGGACAGCCTCAACCAGAATTCCAGGGGACCCCCCTGTACCTTTGCAGGGATTCCATGCTTTGCATCTCCACATAACAATTCTCACCCTGCTGCCACATCCATAGAGAGCCTGATGGTTTGGAGAATCTAAGACCACATCACAGCAGGAGCTCAGAGAGCTCTAATTCTAGAAAAAATAGGGTGAATCGAGAAGATGAGGTGAAGAAGTTTGCCTCTCTTCAGAGGATATAGGAAGTGAAGGAAGAGTATTTAGGTAATCAGGAGAAACATGCTTTTTCTTTTTTTTTTTTTAAGTTCTTCTTTTCTCTAGAGTAGTGAAACTAAAAACCCTGAATTGGCCAAACCCATTTAATATTAAGTTTATGTACATGGGCATCTGTCTTTTCGAAGGGAGATGGTGGCATGTAGCAGTGGAAGGGTGACAGTGATTTCTATCTTTCTCTATTCACTCTTCCAGTCCAGGAGAGGAGAAGAGAGAAGGGAGAGGAGAGAGGAAATTAGAGAAGAGAAGAGAAGAGGGAGGAAAATCAGAAGAGAGAGAGGAGATCAAAAGAGAGAGAAAAGAAGAGATAAGAGAGAGGAGATCAGAGAAGAGAGAGAAATGCAGAGATTAGAAGAGAAGAGAAAGAAATGAAGAGATCAGAGAAGAGAGAAAAGAGGAGGGAGAGAAGAAAATAAGGGAGAAAAGTAGAGAAGGGAAGGAGAGAGAACAGAGGAGAAGAAATTAAAGGAGAAAGAAAAGACAGGAGGGGGAGGGGAGAGAAGATCTGAGGAGAAGAGAGGAATGTAGAGGAGATCAGAGAAGAAGGAGGAGAGGAGAGGAGGACCTTCTTCAATTTCTATTATAATAAGGAAAGAGAAAGCTGCTCATTCAGTTCTGGTTAGAAGGGGAAGGATGGTGACAATGAGATAGGAAACCATTTTCAGGATGGGGGAAATTGAGGCTCAGAGATACTCAGTGTCTTGCTCAAGGGCACACAGGTAGTAAGTGGTAGAGCTAGGATCTCAGTTCATATCCTCCCATTCTAGCCCAGTGCTTTTTTTTCCCCCAGGCCATGAATTTGATAGCTAAACCAGTCACCCATTCTCTGGGCCCTAGAAATTACCCAGAGTATACTCTCCTCATAGCAAGAAAAAAAAGCCCAGGTCCTCAGAGCTGGGAATATGAACAGTGGAGATACCTTGGAGCATCTTCTTTATTGCCTCCTACAACTACTAGCTTCCCAGATCCTAGTCTCTTTTTAAAGACCTGTCTATTTAGGCAGGTAAGTTCCAGAAGCTATGTGAGGGGAGAGCTTGTGTAAGAAATCTTTGCAATAAGAACACTCCTCTTCCTTTCTCTCCTTTTTGCCAGGGGTAAAAACTAACTGAATCATCATTAACTAATCCCCTCCTATACATATTTTCCATTCATCAATTCACTAAGTGCTTGAGTCCGGATCATCAAGATTTTATCTGTGTCCAAGAAGTCCCACTGGCCCTTGCTTTCTCCTTTTTGCCATGGTTGCCTCCTGCCCCCAAATTCTAGACTAACTGGTCTCCTACCATGGCTCTCAGTCGCCTGAATTTAACATATATTTATGAAGTGCTATATGGCTAGAATTGTGTGGCTAGGTATAGTCTGCAGAGGCTAAGAGAGATGTAGTAGAATCACAAAAGCACAGAGAGTCAGAACTGAGGAAGAGAAGGAAGGAATGAGGGAAGGGGGGAACCTTGGAACACAGAATATTAGAACAGAGTTGGTAGAATATCTGAACTAATAAGAGATCTCAGAATGTAGAATGTTACATCTCAAAAGCAAAACTAAGAGAGCTTGAAAGAATACTTAATGCCATCTAGTTGAATATCCATATTCTAAAGATATGGAAACTGAGGCCCAAAAGATCAACTGATTTGCCTGAAGACACATATCCAGTTAGAATTAGAGCTGGGACTGGAAGCCAGCTCTGATGACTAGCATCACTAATAGAGTACTATCCATAAAAGAATTTATAATCTAGTGGGAAAGAGAAGGCACCCACGAAATAGCTGAGTAACAACTCACCAGATTGTAATAGATTTTGAGCTAGAAGGAACCTTAGAGGTCATCTAATCAATTAATTAGCAAGCATTTATTAAGTGACTCCTATGGGTCAGACATTGCTTTAGATGCTAGTTGACTCCATTCTTCTCCTCTCTCTGCCAGAGGCTTGCTTATGGTCTCACAGGTAATAAATGGGAGAGGCAGGATTGGAATTCACATCCTCCAGTTCCCATTTCAGCGGACTACCCACTGTCACATTGAGGGCAATGTATAGGGCAAAGTAAATCAGGGAAGGCTTAATGGCAAACATCTCAACCCCACCTGTTCTCCCCAGATCTGTTCCAGCCAGGCTCACAGATTTTTTTTTTTGGGGGGGGGGAAATAGGTGGTGAATATGCTGATCCTAGAGAAGAGAAATAGGGATTGCCCATTGAGCAAGGCAAGCACCTTGCAAATTCTGCCAAACTCCTCGGTCAGAAGGAAGCTGCTTCACATAAGCCCACAGAGGCCCTTTCTGGGTCAAAAGCAGAATGGCCACTCAGACACTGAGGGCTTTTTGGGGGGGAGGGGTAGAATCAGGGGGCAAAGACTATTTTCCTACTCTGCTAGCTACTCCAGGCCCCGTCTGGGGCAAACCCTACTTCTCTGAGGCTAGGTCAATAGTGTCCTGAGACCTTTGGGGCAATTGAGATGTTTGGGGTGGGAAGACTCCGTTTTAACTTTGCAGGGGGTTGTTGGGGAGTAGAGGCAAGGCGCCCGGATGCAAGTTGGCTCCCGCCCATGGGCGTTTCCCCTTCCCAATGCCAGGCTTTCTCAGCCTGCAGGGCTCAAGGGTTCCCCAGTCCTTCAGCTCCCGAGATAAATGTCTGGGACGTTTAAAAAAAAGTTTAAAAAACATTAAGTTAAAAAAAAAAAACCCTTCCCTGGGATCGATGCCAGGAGAGAAGGTGCTATCTGTTCTCTTCTCTTTTCCCCCAGGAGTCCCCGTGGCAATTCCAACCCCCCCCCCCAATCCCCTTCTCAGGGGAGTGGAGGAACTTGGGGGGGGGGTGAGGGAATGGCAATGAGCGCTGGTGGGGTGGGGCGAGAGGAAGACGAGAGCAGAGACTTGTCAAGGCGGAACTCGCCTGAACTAAGCTTTTCTTTCCGAATCTTGAAAGTGTATGTATAGATTTGGGGATGGGGGTGGGGGAGAGGGTTGAAAGTTGCTTGTGTAGGGGAAGCAGTAAGATACCTGTATTGTCCCCCTTCCCTGAGAAGCACAGGGAACTGAAGAGGGAGGGTGAAGCTGAAAAAGACAGATCCTGAGGCAGATTTTCTACAAAGTGAAGGGGAGAAAGAGATCGAGGCAGCCCAGGAGAAAAAGAGCTGCAATGAGAACGACTTTACTTCCTTCTGCGTCTGGGGGTCTTTGGTGCACTGTGACAAAGATTCTCTGGGTCTGCATCGGCAAAATGTCAAAACAAAGTTTCCCAACTTAAAAACAATGAAAGCCTTCCCATCCTCTCAGATCAGCTTCTCTTGGGTTGGGGGAGGCAGGGAGGACCCGCAGCATTTGTCGGGCAAAGAGAGTAAATGATAGAGATGCGGCCCATTGGATGCCGAGACACAAGCTGACATTTCCTTAAGACCCAGGACGGGTAGGCTTCCGCAACCTCCGAGAATAGCCATATCCCAATACCTCAGCCTCTCCCCGAGCCTTTGGGTGGTGCTTGATCCCAGACGGGAGGAAGAAAGGGGAAGGACCAAAGAAAGGAGCTTTACTGACCCTGGCCGCTTCTCCTGAAGCCCCGGCATCTCTACTTCAGTCCAAAGAAGCCAGTGTGAGGAGACTCCCAGCAGTGCTTCGGGGGTCGTGGGGAGCAATTTCTCGGGAACCTCCCCGATGAAAGTGAAGAGAACTTCAAGTGTCTTAATCACCCAGATCATTGTTTCAATTCCCTGGGCTTGGCTTTGGCTTCAGGGACCCAGCCGAAGCTCCCCGCCCTTCTCTCTTCAATAAAGCTCCAGCCGCCTCGGCCCGAAGTGGTGTTTCTGCAGCTGACTCTTGGGGCTAGCTAGGATCATTCCGGACTTCGGTCTTCCCCCGAAGGTCCTGAACTACAAACGCTAGGAAGAGATTCACCTCCAGGCTAAGGGAGCTTTAGCCTGCCCCCAGATGGAATGCATTTATTTATTTGTCAGGATTAAAAAAAAAATCCGGCCTGGTCAGACTGAAGGAACCAAGAACTAGGTTGAGGATCCTTAAATAGAGCAAAAACCCGCACTGGCCAAAAGCGCATTTTCTCGAATTCCCTCTGGTTAGTAATCTCAATTCTCCTCTTCTTCAATGGAGGGGGGAGGCGGGTGTTGAAGACCTGACATCTCTCATCTGTTTTCTTCCCTTGATCCTCCCTTCATTCCACACTGAGTCCCCTCATTTGGTCCCTCTCTCCAGATGAGGAAAGTTGGTTGAGAGATTCGTCGGGTTCAACTATGGCTGTTGGGCCGGCAGGCAGCCACTTCCATAACACCCGGTTGCACCGCATTACTTTAGATGCCGACCAGAGTTTGAAAATTGGGGACAAGGGGATCATGCATGGGTGGGAAAAAAGATGATAAGGAGCCCGAAGAGGAGAAAGGGGCTTCTGAGGTCAGATACTACAGGGGTCACTATTTTGCCCTCTCTGTCTTGCTCCCTCCCCATTTCACTCACTCCCACAACCTCCCCGGGGGGGCCTCTCATCCTAATGCGAGAAGAATGGGAATTCCGAGCAGCTCGGAAGCTCAGAATCCGCTTCAGACGAAATGACAAACTTTCGGGGGTCCGGGGAGAGGGTGAGACACACGGAGACGGCCTGAAAAATAGGAAGATGGGGAGCTGTTCGACACTTGTTAAAGGGTAAGAGTATCTGACCCTGTAGGGACGCTCTCAATCGTCCGGCATCCTCACACCCCAGACTGGGACCTGAAGCAGCCTAAGTTTGTTTTTCGGTTCTCCGACATAAGGCCCGAGGGAGACGGATTGGGGAAAGTGAAGACTTCATAGTGGGGCGCACTATTTGGAATCGGGGGCAGGAAACTGTAGTCTAAGGCAACACTCATGTGGGAGCCGTCTTATTAGGTGTGCCCCCCCCCACCCAATACTCCCCGATGGGGTGTATTCTGATCTAGTAGGGATCCCCATTAGTCCAGCTCCTGGCAAAGCCCCCCACCCCTTGCCTCTCTCTGCCAACCTGGTAGGGGGGCATCATGGACAAGGGTGCATGGAGCCAGGGGATCTGTCGGACGGCTCAGTCCCTCCCTAAAGACCCCATCAGAGGGACTCCCTGCCTAGAGGCTCCCAGGTCTTCAGGAAGTTTTTTTCCTTTCCCTCTCTATCCCAACTAGGAGACTGATCCAAGGCATAGGGTGGGGGAACTACTCAAGACCGTATGTTGTCTGTAGATGCATGGGAATCCATTTTTCCTGAGTTTTGGACTTAGTAAAACCAGATCCCTTTCTTACAGAAAGTTAAGTGGCTCCCGGTGGCACTACAAACCCCACACCATAGCTCTGCCCAACAGCGAAAGTCCGGAACAGACCGAGAAGGTGGGGGGCTAGGGAGGAGGGGGAGGTCGGAACAGGCCCCTGTATTTCACTCTCCCTTCAGTCCAGCAAAGTCCCAGCCGGGAAGTTGTCTTTGTCTGACTCCCGGCTCCAGGGGGGTCCGCTCCCCCCTCCCCCCCCACTCCACTAACCCAACCCTGGAGGGGGCGGTGCCTTAGCCTCGTGGGGGGGGGGGTCTGCCAGGGTGGAGAGATGGGGTGGGGACGGGATAAGTAACCTCTTCACAGGATAGGGGGGTGCGACTCCGACGGTTCCCCGCCCCCACTGACCGGCTGCCCCCACCTGTTCCCTCAACAACGCTCGAACTGGTCTCAGTCTCAGTTTGGCTTGGGGGCAGCAGCAGGAAAGGGGGTGCTAGGGTGAGGGGCGCGAGTATCTGCGCAATATGGTCATTGCCCGGCAAGGCACCCCATCCCAAGATGAAAAAAAAAAAAAAAAAAGTCAGCACGAAGCCCGGCCCAGTTCCGTCTCCCGGCAGTTTGCAAACACAAAGTGAGTGGTGAGTGAGCTAGCGAGCGCGAGCTTCTTACTCCCTGCCCACTCCGCCCCCCGGACCCCGCGGCCCCCCGCCGCCCTACCTCCTAGCCCCCTCCCCAGTCCCAGCACGTACCTGTCCGGGCTCCGCGGCTCCTCTCTGGGTTCCGGATCCCTCAGCCCGCCCGGGGCATGGGGCTCTCGCTCCTGCCGCTGCCCCGGCCCTACCGCCGCCGCCGCCGCCGCCTCCTGCTCCTACTCCTGCTCCTACTCCTGCTCCTGCTCCGGCTCTGGCTCCGGCTCTGCCGCCTCCCCCTCCCCCCGGGGCAGCCCCGCTCAGCTCTCGGTTCCGGCGCCCGGCGCCCTAGCCCCGCCGGGGCATCGCACTTGGGGGGCGGCTCCCGCTTGGGTTCGGGCTCGGGTTCCGGCTCCCTTTCGGGCTCCGGTTCCTCACTCCCTGCTCCGCTCGCTCGCCTCTTCTCCTTCTCGCGTCCTCCGCTCCTCTCGGCTCCTCCGGACCCCGGCGTCCCCGCCCCCGGCCCAGCCCTTGTTCCGGCCCCGGCTCCTCCCCGCCTCCGCTGCCGCCTCCGCCGCGCCCTCCCGGGGCTCGGAGCCGGAGGAGGGGGGGCTCCGTCCTGGGCCGTCCGGCGGCGCTGTCCAGTGCAGAGGGGCAGGAGGCTCGGGACTCCAGGCTGGGGGCTGCGACTGAGCAGGGGCTGCGAGTGAGTGAGTGAGAGCAGGAGGGGGCGGGGGCAGAAGGAGGAGGAGGAGGAGGAGGAGGAGGAGGAGGAGGGAGGCA
>NC_058133.1:272671517-272694096 GCF_016433145.1 Gracilinanus agilis | reverse complement strand
TTCCTTCCTTCCTTCCTTCCTTCCTTCCTTCTTTCCTTCCTTCCTTCCTTTTTTCCCCCTTACCTTCTGTCTTAGTATCAATTCTAAGACTAAAAAGTGGCACTGGGGGGTTAAGTGACTTGCTCAGGGTCACACAGCTAGGAAATGTCTGAGGTCAGATTTGAAGTAAGTCCTCCCAACTCCAGGTCTGGTGTTCTATTCACTGTGCTACCTAGCTGTCCCTAACAAACGATCATGCCTACTCCATACCCAATTGCAGTGGGAGGAATATCAAAGGTGTTGGATTTGGAATCAGAGCAAGTGAGAATATTAGTTTGGCCATTTATTAACTGGGTGACCCAGGAGAAGCCATTTGACTTCTCTGTGCCTCAATTTCCCTATTTATAAAGAGGGAGTTGGACTAGCTGATTTCTACAGTACCTTCCAGCTTTTAGATAGATGGAGGATGATCGGATTAATGATACAGAAATGGAAGGAATCTCTGAAGCCAACTAGTCCAACCTCATAATTTTACAGATGAGGAAACTGAGACCCAGGGAAGTGATTTGCTCAAAGTCATAGGAGAAAGACCTGAACTTCAGTCTTCTGACTCCAAAGCCTGTATTTTCTCTACTTTCCCTCTCTAAATCCTTTCACACCTGAGTCCTCTTATCCTCCTAGCCTTCTCTAGTCTACATGGTTTATGGTTCCATGAGACACAGAATGTCAGAATTCGAAAGGGTCTTTACAGCCCATCTTGTCCAACCAACTTATTTTATAAAAGAGCAAAATGACCAGATAGAAGGGAAGTGACTTGTCCAGGGTCATATGGTGATTAGTAGCAGAATTAGACTAGAATTTGATTCTCACCCCTAGTCCAGGACTTTTCCCCATTGTCCCACAAGGAGTAAATGCTGGGCAGTACTAACCTAGAAAAGATTTAGGACACAAAACCCCCTTTTTCATTATCTCCATGACCAGGACAAGAGACGACTCCTTTCTAGGATGGAACCTTAGTTTACCCTGTCTGTTTTGCAGGCTAATGACGTCACACACTTAGGCGTGTTCCCCCCCAATCTGGGGTGGAAGGAACCCATATCACAGACCAAAGTCCAGGGCCCTCTTTCATGAAACCCCAGGCTTTGGGGGAACCCGAGGGCTCTGACGAGGACCCCAGTTAATTCTCCAGCTCCTCAGCACCCTCACACCTCCTCTCTGCAGGGCTTTCATTCTCTGCCCACCCCCCTCTCGAGTTCCTCCTCCCGGCCTCTCCCCACCAGCCTCCCTCCCTCCCTTGCAAGCCCCCAAGGGGGCCCTGGCTTCGCTTGAGGGCACGGAGTGAACCAGCCTGTAACAGAGAAATCTCAGGCTCCTCTTTAGACGTCCCCCGAGGAGGCAGATCTGAGGGAAAGCTTCGGAGAAGGCGCCTGCAGCAATGTCAGCTTGAGAACAGCCCAGCTGACAGGATGCTGAGCAGGGGATTAAGGTCGGGATCAGGGAAGCTGGGGAAAAATGAAGGAAAGTTCTTGCTGTTTCCCGGGGCCAGCTCCATCCTGCCTTGTTTTCTTCTTGTTCTCACTCTGGGAAAGGAGGCTCAGAAGGGAGATAGATGGAGGAAGGAGGAAGGAGACATCTGTGGACTTAGTGCCTAGCCAAAGAGAAGGGCTTCTGGAGCTTCTGGGCCTCCCCCATTGTTCTGCTCCTTTCCTAGCCCCCTCCTCTCTCACCTGTGATCTCCAAGCACTTCCCAGAGACACCTGCTTCAGCAAGTCAGTCCAGTGTGACAGATCTTAGAAAATCCTTCTTTTGATCATCCCCCATGTTCATGGTGTACTAGGTTGTGGAGGGGTTTGAGGGAGGAGGTGGAAGGGATGAGGTGAGACTGAATTCCTGGTTTCATTGGTACAGGGGACTCTTGAAGAATGGGCATGCAATATGGACACTTGACCTACAATTTAGCCTTGAGGAATAGGCACTAAGAAATTAAGCTTGGTGGTGTATTAGATAGAGTGCTTGAACTAGAGTTAAGAAGACAAGAGTTCAAATCTAGCCTGAGACACTGACATTACCCATGATGCCACTGGTCCTCTTCAAAAATGAAGGACAACCAGTGGAAATACACATCAACCATTGGGGAAGTGAAGGGGAAAGTAAGAGCATGAATTATGTAACCATGTTAACTTTTCTAAAAAATAAATATTAATAAATGTTTTTAAAAAAACAAAACAAAAAAATGAAGGACAGGGGCAACTGGGTAGCTCAATGGATTGAGAGCCAGGCCTAGAGATGGGAGGTCCTAGGTTCAAATCTCATCTCAGACACTTTCTAGCTGTGTGCCCTTGGACAAATCACTTAACCCCCACTGCCCAGCCCTTATTGCTCTTCTGCCTGGGAACCAATACACAGTATTGATTCTAAGGTGGAAAGTAAGAGTTTAAAAAAAATGAAGAACAAACAATAATGACAGACACTAGCTTTATGACTCTAGGCAATTCATCTAACTGGTGCCTACCTCAGTTTTCTCAACTGTAAAATGGTGATAATAATGGCACTACCTCTCAGGGTTGTTGTGAGATCTCTAATGAAATATTATGGTTAAAGCTCTTTGAAAACCTTAAAGCATTATATAAATACTAGCTATTCTTATTACACAGCTAGTATGTATGAGAGATGGGTCTTGAATCCAGCTCTTCTGGACTTTGGGGGCATTCCTCATTCCATATATTCCCTATAATATGCTGCTTCTAAGTGGGAATACTGAAGACCAGAACTGGTGCCAGAGATGAAGGCATTTTCATTGTGATGGGGGCAATATAGATCCTTACCTAACTAAGGAAACTCCCAAGCTGACGAGAGTAACATCCTTGTCATCAGGGAACTCCTACTCTGATGAGGAAGGCAAAGAGCCTGAAAACCAAGAGAGAAGGGTAGCTAGGTGGCTCAGTGGATAGAGAGCCAGATCTGGAAAGGAGAGATCCTGGGTTCAAATATGGCCTCAGACACTTCCTGGTGATGTGCATAACCATTGCATAACCCTTATCACTCTTCTGCCTTGGAACTGATACCTATTATCAATTCAAAGACAGAAGGTAAGGATTAAAAAAAAAAAAGAAAAGAAAAACAAGAGGGAGGTAGAAAACTGCTCACAAATAATTGCTAAGTCAAATATGACCAAATAAAACAGATGTGACATGATAAAAAGTGTATCAGTTCAGGGGCTCAGAAATTCACAAAAAGACAAAATACCCTGGAGGAGAGCCAGTTATGTGAAAGGAGGCTTCAGCTATCAACTTGCAAAGTTCAAAATGTAGATAATAAATAAGGTGAACATCAAAGTCTCAATAGGAAAGAATACTCTATACCTCCTAGTTATCACTGAGACTTTATGGGGGTGAAGTCACTATAATATGGTTATGAAAAAATATTCCTAACTGAAAAAGAACAGATTAAATAAAAGCCACCAGGAGAGAATAGCACCATTTATTAAGAACACACATATGGAGGCAGCTGGGTGACTCAGTGGTTTGAGAGCCAGGCTGGGAGATGGAGGTCCTAGGTTCAAATCTCATCTCGGACACTTCGTGGCTGTGTGACTCTGGGCAAATCATTTAATTCCCATTGCCTAGGCCTTACACTGTTCTTTTGCCTTGGAACCAATACACAGTATTCCTTCTAAGAAGGAAGGTATGGGTTTAAAAATAAAGAAAAAAAGAACACTCATACATAAATGGGCTAAGTGTGGTAGAGAGCATTTGAAAAGATCAAAGCGAAAAAAGAAAACAATATTATATGGGAATATACTGCTACCCACCTGACCAGAAAGAAGGCATTAACTATGGGCTCCAGAAACATATAGCAAACCTAGCACAGAAAGATGATAGTGGTGGTCCCAGAATTCAAGTACCCCAAACATCTGTGAGAGATCTTCTAAAATGAGAAAAGCTGCTAAAGTTTCACTTGACTTCATGATCATTCATTACCAAGGGGAGGAAATAGTGCAGGGAATTGCTATTTTGGATTCGTTTATGACCAATCATTGGTAGCTGAAAAAGAAATGAGGGAAACCTTGGGGAAAATGAATATTTGATCTTAGAGGTCATGAAAGAAAAGAAGGGTGCACAATTTTAGGAGAGTAAGTTTCAAGAGTTCAGAGAACAGACAGATAATTGCAATATGGGAAATTGGCTCAAGAGGTCTAGGAAGCCCCAAAGCATACAATTCTGATGACGTATACATAAATGATTCTGATGAAGAAGAAAAGGGGGGTGGTGATTTAAGGAGCCCAGTCTATGTATATGCACAGAAACTCATATGTAAGTTCAGCTTTTTAAATAACATGCAGGGGATGGAAGAAAGGGCAGGTAAATGAAGATGAATACAAAAGAGTGGCATCATCCTCTAAGGATTCTCTCAAGAGCACTAATGCTCAGAATGAGTTGAGTCTGACAGTGAAAGCAAAGGACAACAAGAAGGACTTTTTAAAGCAGTGTTGAGACAAAGAAACAATTGAGGAAGTGATAAGCCCACTGAATGGAATGGTGCCAATAGACAACAAAGAGAAGGCTGAACTACTCAACTCTTATTTTCTATATTTTTCTCTAGTAGGGTGAATGATCTTTGTCCTCAAAGGAATAAAATGAAAATGGTGAACAGGACAAGCTAAGTGAGGAGATGATAAGAAGAATTTCATTTTCTTCAATTATCAGGCAAGATGATTCCAGGATGCAGAAAGGATTTGCAGATGTTACTGCTTAACCACTATTGAAAAAAAAAATCACACCAAAACCAACCAAACAAACAAAAAAACAAGAGAGGGGATATGAGGCCAGTGATGAGTTAATATAGTTGATTTTTTTGTTTGTTTGTTTGTTTTTTAAACCCTTGTACTTCGGTGTATTGTCTTATAGATGGAAGATTGGTAAGGGTGGGCAATGGGGGTCAAGTGACTTGCCCAGAGTCACACAGCTGGGAAGTGGCTGAGGCCAGGTTTGAACCTAGGACCTCCTGTCTCTAGGCCTGACTCTCACTCCACTGAGCTACCCAGCTGCCCTATAGTTGATTTTTTAAAATATTTTTTAAACCCTTAACTTCTGTGTATTAGTTCCTTGGTGGAAGAGTGGTAAGGGTAGGCAATGGGGGTCAAGTGACTTGCCCAAGGTCACACAGCTGGGAAGTGTCTGAGGCCAGATTTGAACCTTGGACCTCCTGTCTCTAGGCCTGGCTCTCAATCCATTGAGCTACCCAGCTGCCCCCAATATAGTTGATTTTTGTACAGTGATCGAAGGCAGATTCTGATAGTTCTTATCCTTGGAAAAATTCCAGAAATTATTAATAAAAGGATTGTAAAGAAACATTTAGAAAATTAAAAGGAGATCCCCAGGAACTAGCATAGGTTCATAGGGGTAGACTATCTCCATTTCAATTTCAAATGGGGGCACAATTGATCAGAGGAATGTTATAGGGATAATTTACTTGGATTTCTCAGATTTATCATTTTTTTTTAAACCATCACCTTCCATCTTAGAATTGATACTATGTTTTGGTTTCAAGGAGAAGAGTGGTAAGGGCTAGGCAATGGGGGTTAAGTGACTTGCCCAGGATCACGCCACTAGGAAGGGTCTAAGGTCAGATTTAAACCCAAGACCTCCCATCTGTAGGCCTGGCTTTCAGGACACTGAGCCACCTTGATGCCCCCTGTCAGTATCTTTTGATGAACTTAAGAGGAAGTCAGAAAGATGTGTGTTAGGTGGATTGGACTGATAGGTCATAGCTAACTATAAGGGACTAGTGATATAATGGTGCTACTATATATTAGGAGAATTCATGAGTAGCCTGGAGATTGTCCAAGAGAACAATCAGAGCCAGAATGAGCCTCAAGTTTATAACATATGACAACCAGTTGAAGGGATTGGGAATATTTATATTGGAGAAGAAAAAAATCAGGGAAAAAATGATTTTGTTGTTGTTCAGCCATTTCGGTGGTATCCAACTCTTCATGACCCCATTTGGAGTTTTGTTGGCAAAGATACTGGAGTTCTTTGCCATTTTCCTCTTCAGCTCATTTTACAGATGAGGAAACCAAGTCCAACAGGATAAGTGAATTGTTTGAGATGACACACGTAAGTACCTGAAGCCAGATTAGAACTTGGGAAGTCGAGTCTTCCTGACATCAGACCCAGTACTCTATCCATTCTGCCACCTAACTACCCAAGGACATGATATTTTTCTTCAAGAATTGAAGGACAGGAGCAGTTAATGAGCTCAATGGATAAAGAGCCGGGCCTAGGGGATGGGAGGCCTTGGGTAAGTCATTTAACTCACATTGCCTCAGCCTTACCACTCTTCTGCTTTAGAATGAATACATAGTGTTGGTTTCTAAGACGGAAGGTAAGGGTTTAAAAAAATTAATGGTGATGAATGTAAAATTCTATATTTGGGCTAAAAATCCAATAGGGTAGGGAGGTATGGCTAGATAGTAGGTGGAATGAAAAAGATGTGGCATTTTAGTGGCAGTAAAGTCCATACAAGTCTGCAGTGCAGCATGCCAATGTCAGTCAATAATAAATTGATAGGATCTCAGAATGGATTAGAAAGGCAAAAATGGCATCCAGAAAAAGTGAAGTAATAGTTGTAGGACCATTTTGGTATCAGGAGGACTTGTATTCAAATCCTGCCTCAGATAGTTAACTAGTTATGTGACCCTGAACAAGTCACTAAGCATCTCTCAGTCTTAGTTTCCTTAGCTGTAAAATGGGGATGACCATAGCATCTACCTCACCAGATTATTGTAAAAAATAATTATGTGTAAAGAATTTTGCACACCTTAAAGAACTATGTAAATTTTCATTGTTGATGTTGTTGTTGTTGTTCTGGTTAGACCTGTAGCGCTGGGTTCAGATCAAGCACCGCATTTTTGGAAGGACACTGATTAACTGGAGTTTGATTAGAAGAAGATGACCATTATGATGAGAAGACCATAGACTATGCCCCACAAGGAGCAAATATCATGCCACACAAAGATTAACTAAGGAGGATGATGACATTTGGCCTAGAGAGAAGACTTAGAATGCATGACAGCCATTCTCATGACTCTCATCTGAAGAGTCCATACATGGAGAAGGGATTAGAGTTTTGCTTGTCCCCAGAGGGCAGCACTGAAAGCAATGGGTGGACTTCAGAGAGAAACATGTTTAGGGAAGACTTCCAAACAACTGTAACCATCCAAAAGTTGATAGGAAGATAGGGTTGCAGCTATGTGACTCAGTGGATAGAGAGCCAAGCCCAGACACAGGATGTCCTGGGTTCAAATTTGGCCTCGGACACTTCCTAGCTGTATGACCCTGGACAAGTCACTTAACCCCCATTGCCTAGCCCTTATAACTCTTCTGCCTTGGAACTAATTCTTACTATCAATTCCAAGACAGGAAGTAAAGGTTATTATTTTTTTTTTTATAACTCTTACCCTCCATCTTGGAATCAATACTGTGTATTGGTTCTAAGACAGAAGAGTGGTAAAGGCTAGGCAATGGGGGTTAAGTGACTTGCCCAGGGTCACACAGCTAGGAAGTGCCTGAAGCTAGATTTGAACCTAGGTCCTCCCAACCTTGGGCCTGGCTCTTAGTCCACTGAGCCATCTAGCTGCCTCCCAAAGGTTATTTTAAACAAACAAACAAACAAACAAAAAAGTAGACTTTCAGGTTTTCCAGGAAGCTGGATGAATGGTTATGGGGGATAATAGAGAACAGACTTCTATAAATTTGTACTAAACCTCTAGTACTTTCCAACTGGGAGACTGTTTTTTTGTCCTCAGGATTTCTCCTAATGGGAGAAGATAATCCTTATCCTCAGGGTGCTCCTCCATTGCTGTAAGGGCTGTAGTAGAGAGAACAAGAAATGTGGGGATCATCCATAAATGATTTACAGAAGAAGGTCCAACAAATACATACGAATCTACAAACCTAATCCCCTTCTCAAGCATCATTCCAGCTACAATGTCTTTGAAACAAAACTATCTCCAAGCTCTAATCAACAGTCTACTAATAGTAGGATTATTTGATACAGTAAAATTCTAGCATAACTCAAGAAAGGCTCAGCCATGGGCAGCCACTGAAACAGATTCAAACTATTAGTACAAGCTGATATATCTCCAGGCAGGTAATGTCAAGGGAGTAAAGGTCATACAAGGAAGACGGCGTCTGGAATGACTTTGAAATGCTTACAATGTCATGGGCGAGAGAATGTCATGAAACACTAATAGTTAGATGAGTTCTAAGGCAGTAAGGTCACATTCAAATAGAAACGGGGCCACCAAACCATACGGAAGGATCCCTGTAGGCACATACTTAGAAAACCACATAGTAACAGTGTTGTTGTTCAGCCGATTCAGTCATGTCTGACCGTTTGAAACCCCTTTTGGGGTTTTGTTGGCAAATACTGGAGCAGTTTGCCATTTCCTTCTCCGGATCACTTTACAGGTGAGGAAACTGAGGCAAACAGGGTTAAGTGACTTGCCCAGGCTCACTTAGCTAGTGTCTGAGGCTGGATTTGAATTTGATTCCAGGTCCAGCGTGCTATTCACATTATATTTTATTGTATTTTTATTTACCTAAAACTTTAAATATTTCCCAATTACATTTTTAAAAACCTTACCTTCTGCATTAGAATTGATACTGAATATCATTTCTAAGGCAGAAGAGTGATAAAAGCTAGGCAATTGGGGTTAAGTGACTTGCTCAGGGTCGTCTGACCCTGACAGCTAGGAAATGTCTGAGGCCATATTTGAACCCAGGTCCAGGATCCTGTCTCCAGATCTGGCTCTCTATCCATGATTAACAACACTCAATATCAATAAAACCACCCCCCTAAGTTCATTTAATTAATTAATTAATTAAGACTATTTTTCCATGGTTACATGATTCATGTTCTTTCCCTCCTCTCCTCCCACTCCCCCCCCCCATAGCCAATGAGCAGTTCCACTGGGTTTTACATGTGTCACTGATCCAGATCTATTCCCATATTATTAATATTTGCACTGGAGTGATCGAATAAAACTTTTTTTGAAGTGGAAAGAAAAGGAGAAAAATGAGGAAGAGTTGGAAGAATTACAACTTGAATTAAAATTCTAGTTCTGTCCATTCCACCTGTGTGATCTTGGACATCACTCCCACTATCTGGGCCTCAGTTTCCCTTGTATGTCAAATAAGCAGATTCGGTTTTGTGATGTCTAAGTTCTCTTTCTGATTTGTATTCCATGACTCCAGAATATGGAAGCTGGCTCCTTGACCAGGAGAAGGTTTGAGCTGGGACTGGCACAAGGTGGAAGAGAATAGATTGATATAGAAGGGTGAAGATAAATGGCTGATTAATCTCATAGATAAAAGCATGACATAAATTGTGGGTGAGGAATAGGCAGCAGGTCTGATTTCCTCAAAAAGAGAGTTTAGGTGAGGTCTTCATAAGAAATCTTAATGTTGTTGTTTATTCATTTTCATTCATGTTAGACTCTTTGTGACATCTTTTTAGGGTTTTCTTGGCAAAGATACTGGAGTAGTTTGCCATTTCCTTCTCCTGCTCATATTACAGGAAACTGAGGCAAACAGGGTTAAGTGACTTGGCCAGGGTCACACAGCTAGTAAGTATCTGAGGCGATATGTACACAACATGTTATAAAACCCTTTTACATCCATTCTTCTGTGGACTCTGATCACAATCCCATGAGGCAGACAGGAGGAGGGATTAATAATTTTAAAATTAATTAATAGTTTTATAAATCAAGAAACTGAGTCCCAGCAATAATACTTGAAACTAATTTTGTAACTCCAAGCCTAGTGTTCTTTCTACTATGCCAAGGGGTCATCTGGTAAGATGGGGAAGGAATAAAATGTCTGAAGAGCCTGGAAGGTAGTATGGTGCAGCAGAAAGAGCACTGAATCTAGAGTCTGAGGACTTGAGTTCAAATCTCTGCTCTATCACTGACTATCTGTGTGATCTTGAGCAAGTCAATTAACTTCTCTGAGCCTCAGTTTCCTCATCTATAAAATTAAGAGGTTGGACTATAAAATCCCTTATAACTCTAAATCTGTGAGCCCACTTTCAATCTCTATGTTCTCAAATTCCCTGATCCAATGATGTACATCTGCCTGTCTTGGCACTACAGGTACAAGGGGAATCCACAGTATGACACGGCAGCTACAAATGACTACATGATTACATATACTTCAACATTTTAAATGTGATGTGATTGTGATATCATTGACATGGGTGCTCCCTCCAAAGGCCCAGTTTGTAGCCTATCTGTGGTGCAATGGGAGGACTGATAGGTATTGAGTCAAAGAGTCAGAGTTTGAATTTTTCATTGAACCACTTATTACTTAGTCTTTTTTAGCCTCAGTTTCCTCATCTTCAAAATGAAGGAGTTCGACTAGAAGATTTCTTGAGTCTCTTTAAAGCTCCATATCTAAAATATAGGCTCCTTCCATGTCTTCCTATCCTGTGTGAACTGGGAATCATTTTATAGATGAGGAAACTGAGGCTCAGAGAAGTTAATTGACTTGCCCAAGATCACACAGATAGTCAGTGATAGAGCAGAGATTTGAACTCAAGTCTTCAGTCTCTAGATTCTAGATTCTTATAAATCTTCCATGAACAGTCCCACTCAAGGCACTGGAGAATTTCCTCTCAAGCTCTTCATAGTATGTGGTCACCAAAGCTATACTATCCACCTGCTATCTTTTACTCTTGGTGAATGACTAGCCAACCTCCTTTTATGGCCAAAAATCAAATGGATGATAGCTTCTTTGATGCCTGATGCTTCAGCCTAGTTATGCCCTCCATACATCTTTCCATTGCCTTTTGTGTGAGCCACACATTAGATTTCTCAGCAGCTACGGTGTTCCATGATTCAGAGCCATGTGGCAGCACTGAAAGAATGAGGGCATTAAGGAGATGGGATTTTATTTTAGGGAGAAGCTTGGGATCAATGAAAGTACTGTACTACACAATTTCCCAAATGCAGTATAGGCTATTATTCTCCTCCTATTCCGTTCCGGGCCCTATTTGTGGTCCACCTGCAATGTCTGCCCAAAGTATGTGTACTCATGGACCACCTCTATGGGTTGTCCATCTAATTGACACTCATTGTTTAAACAACAGTCGTCCTTCATCTATTACATTTTTCCTGCATGGATAATTAGACTAAACGCTTTTGAGTAATGCTAGATTTCCTTTCTCCTAAAATCAGCACAGTAGTCCACAAATAGGATCATCTGGAGGACCTCACCATTGTTTAGGGAACCTCACTTCTAGGTTGACTCTGTACTGAATATGTTCTATAAGTAACAAGCACATAGTACCTTAGGGAAGTACGTTTCTCCCTATTTTTATGTCTTTTCACATCTATTCACATTATCAACTAATAGTTAAAATGATCTCTTTGTTGTATATTTTAAGGAATCTTATAGGATGTTAATATATGCATAGGAGGCATCATTTGAAGAGAACTTTTATGGTTGCATTTTGCTTGATTTCATCAATTCCTTTTTTTTAATCATCAAAAACGATGAACATAGTGGGATCTCATTTTTTCTGCACTAGTCATTTTTGTGACTGACTATGAAGTTGTGATCCGTTTTCAAATACTGTTTGCCAACACTTGCCTCTTCTCTTATATTTTCCATCAAGGAACCCGTAAGTATATATGTAATTTATTCTCATAAAGATTTCATAGCGATGAAAAAGTAGGCATATGGATTAGTAGTTACTGATATCCTCTTGATAACCCTTTTAAAATAGTAATAAGACTCCTCATTTTTTCCCAATCACTCAGTATCTTCTTTTCTTTTACATATCTTGAGAAGTGATCCAGCTAAGATCAATGATCCTATGAAACTCAAAACCTATGAAACGTTATCATGGACCCCCCAACTGTATACTTGCTCTGGACTAGCTTCTCTTTCTATTTCCTTAGTGTGGTTTTCATTCCTCTCTAGTGAAAACAGGGTTCAGTGAGGATAGAGTCCCAATATCATTGATTCAGATAGAGAAAATTGTTCATTTAAAAAATCTTGACACAGTAGTTTCCATTTTTCATTTGTTTGTTGTCCTATTTCCATTTTGTTTTTCAAATGCTTTTGGAATGATCTGACTTCACTGAGTCTCATGACAAGCTTTCTAGAAAACAAACTTTTTTCTTCTACTATTACTCAGAGTTTTCTGAGGAGATATCACTCAATCTTTCATTATCTTTCTCTGGATGATTTTATAAACAAGTTTGTATTCTAAAGGAGGGCTGCTCTTGGTTATCATATTCCTCTGCTTGGCAAAGAGACCATGTGTTTGCTGGCCCTTCTGGTCTCCCCTCATGGTGACAGCTTTACACTGGTTAAATTTCTTCAGAAAATGCTGATTAATCCTTGTCAATGTCTGTTCCTTTTTCATAACCCATTTTTTTGCATTGATAGCCCATTTAAATAGGCCAAGTTAAAGCTGTTTTTTTTTTTTTAACCCTTACCTTCTGTCTTAGAATCAATACTGAGAATTGGTTCTAAGGCAGAAGAGCAATAAGAGCTAGGCAATGGGAGCTAAGTGACTTGCCCAGGATCACATAGCTAGGAAGTGTCTGAGGTCATCTAAAGCTGTTTTGCTTGCAAACCAGATCATTTTGTTCTTATTTTGTATTGATTTTTATCTTTTTTCCCCTAAACATTTAATGGTCTGAATGTACATGTACAGATGATTCAGAAAGGTTTTCTTCATTTGCAACTAGTCATTTCCTGTCTAGTAAGATGTAATAATCTTTTTTTTTTTTGGTGATATTATCAGTGCTTACCAAATCCAATGTTTTCTGATTCTCTTTTTACATAACACACTCAAGGAATATATATATATATATGTATATATATATATATATATATATAGGTTTGTGATTTTCACATCATCCACTAGCTTTTGTCCTCTTTAATTTCTCCATATTGATAGATATTTCCAATACTTTCTGGTCATTCTCCACTATACTCACTTTCATACTGAAGAGAATGTGGGGTGTATGGGTATTCAAGGAAGACTAGCACCTCAGGTATAGGGCTTGCTGTACCCTTTTCAGGGCTGCTCATCCACCTTTGGTGTCTACCTGGCATTCACCTCTCATCTGTGGGGTCCAAGAAGCTCTATTATGTTCAGCAGCCACACCCTGGTAAACCATCTGGGCAGATGAGCTAAACCAAGTTGAGGATAATCAATGAGTCATGAACCCAAAAATCAGTTAGTGGGGTGTCTACCTCAAGCATGCGAAGACTTCTCCTGGTGGAATAAGCTAATGAAAATTATCTGTTCCAACCGACATATGATGGCAACTGAATCAGGCACTGGAGTGTGCTTAGAGCTTGGTCAGACATCAAAGATGCCATCCTTGACCATCACCAATTATCCTGATTTTTATCTTATCCTTAGGCTTTGATGACCCTGGAAGAGAAAGCAAGACTGACAACTGTTAGCAACTCTGCCTCTCTTAAATCCAATTCATTCACAAATCAAGACATCACCAGTGATATCACTGATCCTCTTCAAAAATCAAGGAAGAACAACAACATTAAAGACACTTCGTATAAAGATATGTTATGACTTGGTTTGGAGAATTTTTTAACGTTCATATCACTTCTCTTGCTCCTTGTTATCTTCAACAAATCCTGGTTTCTAAATATCTTCATGATGTTCTTTTTTGCTTCTTTTTATTGTGAAAGCTGCAAAAGCATGGGAGTCAAGTATCCCCCAAAACGATACAATGAAATAAATTCTGCCAAGTTTTTTATTTGATTCTCCAAAGTGAACCTGTGAAGGGATGAGAGGTCTTTAAATGGGAGACTGGAGGATCACTTGTCCGGGACATAGCAAGAAAATATTCTCGTGCAGGTATAGGGGTTGGACTCCATGATCTTCAGATCTTTTCCCATTCCAAAGGTCTGTGATACAGTGTGAGGGATGGGAAGTCACCCTGGTAGAATGGAACTTGAGACATCCAAAAGATTTCTCGGTGGCATCTGGCACCTTATCAAAGTTAATCACCTAGTTAAGGAGAAGTATCTGAAGAAATGTTTTCAGTAGGCTGGAAATGAATTCTCTATTGGAGGATATCCTGCTCCAAAGAGTTCCTTCTCTTCAAGGGTGTTTTCTCAGAAAAGGGATGTATATACAAAGGGTAATGGAAGTCCTTGGATTCTTTGGCTTCTCTAGAACTTCTCATTGGAGTTCTCTGTTCTCTTGCTAGCACAGAGAAAAGTCTAGACATACTCTTCTTGACTATACTCTATCTGTTTTTCTCTATTTGGCTTATTACCCAATGCATTGTGATGGCCACTAATATAGGCCCCTTAGTGCCAAGTAGAAGGGCAAGACAAGTTTGAAATTTAAGAAATTTTCTGGTAGAGAAGACTGGTCTGAGGAGCTTGGTCTCTGGAGACACTGATCTCAGGATAATTCCTAGGGGACTGATGTTGTCATGATGGTCTGGGAGATGAGCCTGGGGTGGGGAAACTAGTCTTTGGGAAAACGGGGCTTTCTAACCCAGGGTTCTTGCCCACCTCAAAGAGATCTGAAGATAGATTTAAGGAGGTCCCTGAATTTGAATGGGGAAAAAGTTACATATTCATTTTCACTGACTTCTAGATGAAATCTAGAACTTCCTTTAATTATGAATCGAGGGGGCATCTGTGTGGCTCAGTGGATTTCAAGCCAGGCCTGGAAACAGGGATGTCCTAAGTTCTGATCTGGCCTTAGATACTTCCTAGCTGTGTGATCCTGAAAAAGTCATTTAATCCCTGTCTCCTAGTCTTTACCATTCTTCTGTCTTGGACTAATCCAGAGTGTTGATTCTAAGAGGGAAGGTAAGAGTCCTTTTTTAAAATTATGAATTGAAAACCAACAACAACATTGTTCTGAATAGGGGTCTGTAAACTTCATCAGATTGCCAAAGGATTCATGAAATCCAAAAGGTTAAGAACCCCCAAGGTGAGGCAATGTGTTTCTTGGTTGACTGGTTCTCATGGATGAGCCTGAGGAGACTGGTCTCCAGGAAACAAGGGTAAAGGGTTATGACAGTTGAGTGAGGTGGAACAACTACAATGGTCAGGGGTAGAAGGCAGTGTCCCAAGAAAGATGTCACTCTTCTCTCGATCCCAGTTGCCTTCCCCTGGCTCCTTACCAGCTTTCTACAAGAGAAAGTAGTAGCTCCAAGTATCCACACTCCTAGATAGTGACCATTTTATCTGCTATGGAGAAGTCCTTCTCAGAGGCCTTATTCCTCTCTTTTTACCTCTTATCCTCAGAAAAAAATCATGAACACCTCCTCGCCAGGGCCCTCCCCCCTCAGTCCCTCCCTCCTTGTTTCCCTCCCCTTCTCAGACTCATTTGAGTTCTTTTGTTGTGTCTTCAAATTGATGGCAATGTTGTGGCAGCTTCTCAGGACTCACTAGAGAGTGAGGCAGCCCCTCCCTCATGCTGACGGCACAGCCCATCTCTCTACTGGGCCAGTGCCCGCACAATGCTGCCACCTTCCTCCCCCTATGTTGCCTGGCTAGTGCCCCTACCACCCACTTTGCCACTGGGCCAGTACCCACACAGGCCAGCTGGCCATCGGCTTTCCAGCCCACTTCTTTACCTCAGTGCAATGACATCCTGATATTTTCATGATGGTTTTCCACAGAATCTTAGATCCTATGAACACCTACGAGGTGAAAGGGGCTTCAAGAAATCATGGAATCCAGCCCCCACTCCCCCCACCCCCAAATAGGTAGTCTCATTAAAAACATTTTAGACACAAAAGACGTAATGTCCCCTAGCTTCATGCCCCACCAGCCTGCTTCTTCCTTAAGTCTCTCCTTTCTCCTCTCTCTTTTCCCCTCTCCTTTGACACATAATCTCCCACTCTCTATCTCCCATTCTTTTTTTTCCCTCTCTCTCCCCCTCTTTTTTATTTTAAGTTTTTTTTTTCTTTTAACTTTCAAGGTCATTCCGGACTCCCGATGCCGCCAGTCCCTCGGTGAGACGTGAGCGCCATTGGCGTCCGTGGCCTCTGTTTCCGTGGCAACCCAGTAACCATTAATTTTCAATTAAAGGAGACAAAAAGCCCGATGACAGCTCCGGGTCTGCTGAAGATGTCAAGAATCCGTATTAATATACAGCAAGAGAGCATAATTGTGTGTCCATCTTCCAGAGCAGCGAAAAATGGGGGGATAATTACCAGCTGGAAAGCCACTCTGTAATTTAGTTCTTACTGTCACCACAGCCCCACACATTAGCATAAATTAAAAGCAGAGTTTATTGTTATCAAAGTGCATTGATATCGCCAGCCCCGCTTTCTTCCTTTTAACTGTTTGTTGTGGATGAGTGGCTCCTGGACTCTTGGAGAGGTGTCCCCAGGAGAGTGCTAGTGGGCACACTGGCCAGGCTGCCAGGTGGGAAGCTATGCCCAATACTCCCCATTGCCCTTTTTTTGTTCCCTCGGCCATTCTTTTCTTTATAGGCTCTTCTCTTGGTACTTAACTTTTCATGGAGGCATGGCTCTTGTCTCCCTCACTAGACTGTAACCTCCTTCATGGTAAAGACTATATTTTGTCCTTGCTCTCCGTTGCTTGTGGTGTCAACCATCCACAAGGGTATTTGGGGCATACTTGTTGAAAGAATGAATGAATGACCTTGGATCTTGGGTCTCATCTCTCTGACATCAAGAGGCTGGTCAATAAGATGATCTCTTCTATCTCTAAATCGTAGAATCTTAGTCTGTAAGGAATTCACAGTCAGGGGACATGGGCTCCATTCCCAATGAATGCTTTTAACCTGGGTGATATGAGGAAGTTAGTTTAATTCTCTGAACTTCCGTTGCTTCATTTTCCAAATGAGGGGGTTGGGTTAAATGTCCCTTGAGGTCCCTTCCAACTAGGAAACTAATCTCAAATTGAGTAAGTCATCGTAGGGACATGGATTGCTTTGAGGGTTCTAGGTTGTTTTTGGGGGTATCCTGTCCCAGGGTCTCGTTCGACCTGGCACTTATTGACTCCCAATTTTTCACGTGAAGATAATCCTGGGTCTCAGTTTAGCTCACCCAGAGTCAGTGTCATCTCTTGGGTGTGACCTGTAGGCCCTTCCTGCCTGAACCCTGAATATTTATTCCTTTCTTTGTCCCCTCTTCTCCTGTGGGGGGGAGGGGGAAAGGAAGTTGTTGTGGAGGGAGTGTCAAGGAATGCCACATTTCTTACAACTCACCTTGATGGTTATACTGAAACTCAGGAGCTGAGTGTCTAGCTTCTGGGGTGCTGGTGACAGGCGCCGAATTCATGAATTTCAGTGAATGGGGGAAGCGGGTTTTCTTGTATTATATCCAGAGAGAGCTGTCCTTCAGAGGGGAATTTAGTGTAATTACCCTTAAGGGAGCGATCCTTATACAGTCAGTCACAACACTGACCTGCTGGCTGGGATCTGACAGCCAAATTACAGGCTGTGTACTCAACAGAAGGGGCATCCTCCTTTTGGGTGGGGGGAGGAGGGAAAGGAGATGCAGAAGCTTTGAAAAGAAAAGTGCTGGCTTCGTGGCAGCCAGGCAGGAGGGTTTTCCTTGTTGAGGCATCGAGAAGAGAAAGGCATCCCAGGGAGACCCTAGTACTTAAGTCTGGCCTGTAGAGGCGGAGACAGGTCAGGGTTGCTGGCCCTTTAAATCTACCGGTCTTGGCCCATAGTCTTCTCCAAGGCCTATGCACCTTACTAATAACCATAATGAGAATAATAGCTGACATTTAGGGCTTGAAGGTTTCTGGAAAACTTTATACTCATTATCTCATTTGATACAACCACCCCAGGCAGTAGGTACAAAAAAATCCTCCACTTTCCAGAGGAGGAGACCAAGATTCCATGATTACACAACTACTAAGTGTGATTTGAACCCAACTCTTCGCTGATAATAAAGCCAGTATGTGTCTCACTAAATTGAACTGCTCTTATATAGGAAGAGGGGACTCAAGTTTAATTTGAGGAGGAGCTGCAAAAAGCTTTGTCTGCCTCCAAATATCAACCCTACCTTTGGCTTTTACATCATACCCCCAATTCCCTTATTATTTCCTTTGGATTATGGTATTGATGATCCCTACTAAAATGAATTTGTATTTCCTTCGAAGATAGATGTGTGTGTGAGATATACTTACTGAATGCTAGAATAGAGAGGGAGAGAAGAGACAGAGAGAGACAGAGAGGGAGAGAGAGACAGAGAGACAGAGACAGAGAAAGACAAAGAGAGAGAATCAGAGAGACAGAGAGGGAGAACCTGAGAGACAAAGAGAGACAGAGAGAGGGAAGGAGGGAAGGGGTAGGGAGAGAGAAAGAGAGGGAGAGAGAGGGAGAGAGGGAAAGACAGAGACAGAGAAAAGGAGAGGGAGAGAGGGAAAGACAGAGAGAGAGTTAGATGGAGACAGACAGCAGAGAAACAGAGACAGAACTGGAGAGACACAGAAAGAGAGAGAGAGGGAGGGAGAGAAGGAGAGGGAGAGAGAGAAAAAGAAAAAGACAGAGACAGAGAATATTTATTAAGCTATTAAGCTCCACCTCCAGAGAGAGAACTGATGAACTCTGCAAATTGAAGTCTAATTTTCTCACTTTCTTTATTTTTCTTGCTTTAAAAAATTTTGGCTAATATAGAAATATGTTTTGCATGATTTCACATGTATAATTGATATTATATTGCTTGCCTTTGTGGGTGGGAGAAAGGGGTGGGAAGTATGGAGAGGATTTGGAACTCAAAATGTAAAAAGAAAAGAATGTTAAAAATAAATAATAAATTTAAATGATTTTTAAAAACTAAACAAATTATGCCACTAAACAACTGCTAAGCACCAGGCACTGTACTATGCCCTGAGGGTACAAATATAAGCAAGCAAGATGTTCTGTGACCTCAAGGAGTTTACACCCTAATTTGGGGAAGTCAACACCTAAAGCAGAATTAGAGGAGATGGAGAAATCTAGAGACAAAATTAAGTTGGGAGTAATGAGCAAGGGCTGGGACCCTTCATGAAATGTCAGACCAAGTTTGGCACTCCTTACTCAGAAGAGCAAGCCTTTAGAAACTTTCTTTTTTGAAAACCCTTAAATTCTGATTTAGGATTGATACTGAGTATCAGTTCCAAGGTGGGAGAGTGATGAAGGCTAGGCAGTTGGGGTTAAGTGACTTGCCCAGGGTCCCACAGCTAGGAAGGACAGAAGCATTTTGAAAGGGCAAAGTAAGGAATCAGATCAATCCAGAGAGTAAGCAGAGTTAGGAGAAATGGACAATACTTACCCTACATTAAGACATTAATTCCTCAGCAAGAATTACCTTCATTAGTCCCAATTTGATTTTCTTCCTGAGGAATGCCTGTACATCTCTGCTTTGACAGGGATCTAGGAAAGGTTTGGAGCTGACCTGGAGCATACTGGGAGGCCAGCAAGAACAACTGACCTTCAGAAACAGATGGGCCAGAGGGAGGTGGAAGACAGACATGAGGGTCAGCCTCAAAGTGTTAACCCTTTACTTTATGCCCAAGTCCAGACCTGGCTGCTCCAGGGAAGATAGACTTGTTGTTGGGAGGGTTTTGATTCTTCATGACACCAATACTGTCCATGGAGTTTTCTTGGCAAAGATACTGAAGTGGTTTGCCAGTTCCTTCTCCAGGGGATTAAGGCAAACAGGTTAAATGTCTTAGCCAGGGTCACATAATTAATAAGTGTCTGAGGCCACATTAGAACTCGGACCTTCTTAACTCTTAACTCTATCCACTGAGCCATCCTAGCTGCCTCCAAGGCAGAAGTTAAGTGATTTGCCCAGAGTCACACAGTTAGTGTCTGAGGCCATATTTGAACCCAGGTCTTCCTGACTCCAGACCCAGTACTCTGGAGCTGCCTCTTGAAATAGGAGCCTACTCTACTTTTCCTTAAAATATTCTTTTTTTCTGCCTTCTCAGTTTTCTCCCTCCTCCAGCCTAATCCCCTCTACCCCCTACCCCACTCCTTCTAGGGTTCCCTTTCTCCTCCACACTTCCCAATGACCACTTTTCCTTATTATTTTCAGATAGAAAATGAGACTAGGGAAAAGCCAACTCAGGTCCTACCTTGTGCATGAAGTCTTCCCTGACTACCAGAGAGTCCCTGTGGCTCTCTCCTTTCCCAATTTTGCCCTCTCCTCCTAGGCCCTCTAGCACCTACCTGGAGTGGGGATTAGTCTCGTAGCATTTCCATGCAACCTGGTTTAAAAATGAGCACTAATTCATTTTCTCTTCCAATGCCTTAGATTTGTCTTGCTAACTGTAAGATTCTTAAAGACTGTCAGATTTCTCTGTGTTCTCTAGACCAGCTGGCTCAAGACTCCCAACGTAGTAGGGTTCCCAATAAAAACTCTAGATAATAAAATAATAAATAAAAACTAGAATTATGGTTTTAGGGCTGGAAGGGCCCTTAGGGATAGTCCTGTCCAATCCCTTCATTTCATAAAACAAGAAACTGAAGCCCAGCAAAGGAAAATGACTTACCCATCATTCTCTGACCCCGAATCCAGGCTCCCTCCATGACACCATAGCTGGAAAGGAATCCTCTCTCCTCAACCCTCTTAGAGCACTTGGCTGCTATCTTTCTCTGCATTTATGTTCACTTTTGTATTTGGCATGGTGGATAGGAATGCTGGGCCTGAAATCAGGAAGATTTGAGTTCAAATCTGCCTTCAGTCACTTCCTACAAGGGTGACCCTGGGCAAATCATTTGACTATTGTTTCCCTTGAAAGCAGCCAAGTGGCTCAGTGGATAGAGAGCAATAGGTCTGAAGTCAGGAAGATTTGAGTTCAAATCTGACCTCAGATACTTCCCAGTTATGTAGCCCTGGGCAAATCTCTTAACTTCTGTTTGCCTCAGTTTCCTCATTCTTAAAATGGGAATAATAATAATAAAATAATAATAATATTCCTATTTCCTAGGTTTGTATGAAGAACAAATGAGATAATAATTGTGAAGTGCTCAATCCAATGCCTGACAAATGGTTAGTGCTATACAATTGTTAGCTAGTACTATTATTATTTGTTATTATTATAGCCCTTACTGATATAGAGTAAGCTGTACTATATAAACTATAGATATAAATAAATATTAAACCTATATGTAAATAAATGTAAACTATATATGTAAATAAATATGAACAACATATAAATAAATATAAACTATAAATAAACCTATATGAATAAATATGAACTATAAATATAAACTATAAATAAAAATGATATATAGAAAACAAATAAAACTACATATGAATAAATAAAAACTATATGAATAAATAGAAACTATGTACAAATAGAAACTATATGTAAATAAATAAAACTATATATGAATAAATATAAAATATAAATATAAACTATATAAATATAAAGTATATAAATAAAAACTAGATATGTAAATTAAAACTAGATATAAATAAATATAAACTAGATATAAGTAAATATAAATTAGATATAAATATAAACTAGATATATAACTATATATAAATAAATAAATAACTATATATGAACAAATATACTATAAATATAAAATATATAAATAAAAACTATAAATAAAAATATATAAATAAATATAAACTAGATATAAATAAACTAGACATAAATAAAATTATGCATATAAATAAAAACTATATATGAATAAATATAAAACATATAAATATAAACTAGATATAAATAAAAACTATGCATATAAATATAAACTATATAAAATAAATATAAGTTATATGTAAAAGGATATAAACTGTATTAAAATATATAAATATAATACTAACAACAATTATTATATTTATATATTTTAATATAGTTTATATTTTGATATTATACTATAATAATATTGATATTATTATAACAATAATACTTATTTTTATTATTATTATTTACACTGGACAGAGCTTGGCTTTGGAATCAAAGAGTAGAAACCCTCACTACCTGTTCGACCTTGGATAAATCATTTAATCTCCTTGGGCCTCAGTTTTCTTATCTGTGAAGTGAAGGGGGAGGGGGTCTCCATAGTCCCTTTCAAGTATGACTAGTAACTCCTGGAGGGCCGGACCCTTCCGTGTTGTTCTTGGATGGATTACAGGCCCTTCTGCGAGGTAATGAACGTTCAACGAATTCTCCCTCTTTGTGGCCTTTTCTCTAGGCCTCCCCTCCCCCTGCAGAGATCCTGGCAGGTGTGGAGAGGGTTGTGGGGAGGGGAGCAGGTCCTTCCCCCAAGCCTGGTGCTTCCATGGAGGGCCATGCACAGAGCAGCCTCAGGTGCTAGCCCCAGCCCCCACCCCTGAGTGACTCCCCAGTGGGGCCCAGGCACCCCTGCGGGAGGCCTCCCTCACCCCAGGTCACAGGAGTGGGCTAGGCTCCCTCCTCTCCCCACAGATAGAAATCCTAGGCTCCGATTGGTGGCCCAGAACATACATCTTAAACAAACATTTCTCTGAGCTGTTTATCTCCTGGGCCTTTAAACAAACTCTCTCAAAGGTTTCTGCTGATAGGAAAGATTTACTGAAAGCCATTCTGCTTAAAAGCCCCAGGGTTTCTGCTGCAGGGGGAGT